>NC_137356.1:8496153-8636153 GCF_965287045.1 Carcharhinus amblyrhynchos
ACACCATTTCCGAAAGCTTGTGGGTTTACTATCAAATAAACTGGTTGGACTCTAACCTGGTGTTGTGAGACTTCTTATTGGGTGAAACTAGAACCAGGGGCATAGCCTCAAAATAAGGGGGAGCAGATTTAGGATTGAGTTGAGGAGGAACTTCTTCACCCAAAGGGTTATGGATCTGTGGAATTCCCTGCCCAGTTGAGGCTCCCTCATTGAATGTTGTTAAGGCAAGGATAGATAGATTTTTGAACAGTAAAGGAATTAAGGGTTATGGTGACCGGGCAGGTAAGTGGAGCTGAGTCCACGAAAAGATCAGCCATGATCTTATTGAATGGTGGAGCAGGCTCGAGGGGCCAGATGGCCTACACCTGCTCCTAGTTCTTATGTTCTTGTGACATGACTGCCAGGGTGGGAGATACTCAGTTTGGATGGGGTGCAGAGACCCTGAGGAGTGGGGGGGGAAGAGTGTGATGGATGGCGGAGGAGTGGGGGAGCTGGACGAGGTTGCAGAGAGGCAGGAGTGCGACCACTGATTTGCCTGTGAAGCTTTAACTCCCAGAAGTGGCGGGAGAACAAGTGTTTTATTCATTTTTTTTCAAATAATTTATTTCTTTCAGAATTCCCCCACCATTCCTGGTCATGATGATCAGAAGGAACTTTGTACTTTGGACATAATGCAAAGGACATTGCATGTTTATGGTTCTGATCAGCAACAATAACTTGCATTTACATTGCCACCTTTCATGTCACAAAACCACCCAGGGTATTCTTGGATAGAACTTGAGGGCGGCATGGTGGCACAGTGGTTAGCACTGTTGCCTCACAGCGCCGGGGACCTGGGTTCGATTCCGGGCTCGAGTCACTGTCTGTGTGGAGTTTGCACATTCTCCCCGTGTCTGTGTGGGTTTCCACTGGCCCCTCCCATTTCCTGCCATATTTCAAAGATGTGCAGGCTAGGTGGATTGGCCATGCTAATTTGCCTCTTAGTGTCCCAAGAAGTGTAGCTTAGGTTGATTGACCATGGTAAATTGCCTCTTAGTGTCTCAAAATGTGTAGATTAGGTGGATTGGCCATGCTAAATTGTCCCTTAGTGTCCAAAGATGTGCAGGTTATGTGGATTGGCCAAACTAAATTGTCCCTTAGGGTCTCAAGATGTGCAGGTTATGTGGATTGGCTATGCTAACTTGTCCCTTAATGTCCCAAAGGATGTGTGGTTAGGTTGATTGGCCATGCTAAATTGCTTCAGAGCGTCCAAATATGTGCAGGTTACTTTGATTGGCCATGCTAAGTTGCCTCTTAGTGTCAGGGGGATTAGCAGGGTAAAAATAAGGGGTTCCAGGGATAGGGTCTGGGTGAGATTTCAGTCCTTCTGCACTATAGGAATTCTATGATTCTAAGGTGACATGAATGAAAGAAGATGTCCCCACAAGTGTCCAAATGATTGCGTGCAGAGGTACATTAAGGAGCGTTTTAAAGAAGGAGAGAGAGGTCAATTTATGGAGGGTAATCACAGAACCTCTTACAGTGGAGAAGGAGGCCATTTGGCCCATCAAGTCTGCACTGGTTCATTATATGAGCATTCTACCTAATCCCACTCCCCAGCCATATCCTCGTAACCTTGCACAGTATTTACAGAGCTCCTGGCCTAGACAGTTTGGATCAGTTCCATTTTAGTTGATGGGATTAAATATCTCAGAGTGAGTATAACAGGCGATAGGTTGGGAACACACCACCCTGTGTTTCCAAAATATTTGACAAATCAAGCCCAAAATAAAATTCCTAGTTTGGTTCCTACCCCAAGTGTGATGATTTCCCTTCAAGCTCCGCACAACCTGGGAGTAGTAGTGAAGTCACTGGACTAGTAACCCAGAGGCCCAGATTAATCCTCTGGGGGCCATGGGTTCAAATCCCATCACAGCAACTGTGTGGAATTTAAATTCAATTAATAAAATCTGGAATTGAAATCTAGTCTCAGTAATGGTGACCATAAAACTATCATTGGTTGTGGTAAAGACCCATCTCGGAGGACATCTTTTGTCCTTGCCCGGTCCGGCCCACGTGTGACTCCAGGCCCACAGCAAATATGGTTGACTTTAACTCAATTCAAAGAGGTAATTAGGAATGGGCAATAGAAAAACAATAAAATTTGGGGAATTATTGGAGTTCCATTTTCCATAGAGTCTCTACAGTGCAGAAGAGGCCATTTGGCAATCGAATCTTCAACCCTATTTCCCTATCCTATCCCCATAAACCCACACATTACAATGGCTAATCCCACCTAACCTACACAATGGTTAACACTGCTGCCTCACTGCACCAGGGGCCCAAGTTCAAGTCCTGGCTTGGGTCACTGTCTGTGTGGAGTTTGCACATTCTCCTCGTGTCTGCGTGGGTTTCCTCCGGGTGCACCAGTTTCCTCCCAGAGTCCAAAAGATGTGCTGGTTAGGGTGCGTTGGCTATGCTAAATTCTCCCTCAGTGTCCCCGAACAGGTGCCGGAGTGTGATGACGGTGGGGGTGGGGGGGACTTTCACAGTAACTTCATCACTGTGTTAATGGAAGCCTACTTGTGACACTAATAAATAAACATAAACTTAACTTTCACCTTTAGACATTTCTATTCTGGGAAATAAAAATCATAGAATCCCTACAGTAAAGAAGGAGGCCATTCGGATTCACAACCCCACTCAAGCCCTACTCCAGTAACCCCAATATTTACCCTGCTAAACCCCCTGACACTCGGGTCAATTTAGCATAGCCAATCCACCTAACCCACACATCTTTGGACACTAAGGGGCTATTTAGCATGGCCAATGCACCTAACCTACACATCTTTGGACACTAAGGGGCTATTTAGCATGGCCAATCCACCTAACCTACACATCTTCGGAGAAAAAAATTCTATCTGTGTTAAAGAGCAACTTTCAATGGGTTTAATTTTGCTTAGATTGAGAGCTGGGAGGGAGGTTGTGGGTGCAGATGTGACTTGGTGAAGGTGTTATTGCAAAGGTGCAGCGACGGTCGGCAGTCGGTGAACCCCCGCTTGTGAAACAGACAGCCCTGGGAAACAAGCTAGTGGAGACGGGACTTGATTCAGTCCTGCGCTCTGTGTTTGAGTGTCTGATGATAGCCCCTATTCTGGCTAAAGGTGGTGGGAGAGGACCGAGAGCAGTAAAGACCCAGCGGGAGAGAGATCTCCCTTTAGCCTCTCCCTCTGCTAACCGTGTGTGTGTGTGCGCTTGAAAGGTGGAAATTGACTTATTCCAGCAACACAAGACCTGGTTTTTAAATCTCTCTGCCACATTCTGGATCCGAACAGCTGGCAATGGCTCACTCCAGGGACTCCCCGCCCAGGAGGTAAGTATATAAGGAGAGAGGGGAGGGGGAGAAAAATAGTAAGTTCTGAGACTTGTGCAGTCACCATTGTCAGAAGGGAGTTGTTTACAGCTGTGTCTTGAGTCAATGACAGTTTTCAGATCATTTTCTAAAAATCCTCTTTTTGTCTTTCTCTCTCTCTCGGGAGAGAGATGTGAACGTGGCAGTGTGATCAGCTAGACGGACATTTAGGAAACTAGCCCCTAAGAATGGTTAAAATCAGCTGTCAAGGAATATAATGTTCCCCCCTTCCCCCTTTCTGACCTAATGCTTGGGGTTTAAGGGTTTTTGATACATGGTGTGAACACCCTATGGGGTGGGCCTGATATGGACTGTGACACACAACAGGTGTAACACTCTGTGGAGGCAGCAATCAGGTTCTTATTTGCAAGAGGTTTATTTGGGAGTGAGATGAACCTCCCCTGTTTCCACGAAGGGTAATTTTACAGTGGTTAGCACTGCTGCCTCACGATGCCAGGGACCCGGGTTTGATTCCAGGCTTGGGTCACTCTCTTGTCTGGAGTTTGCACATTCTCCTTGTGTCTGTGTGGGTTTCCTCCAGGCGCTCCGGTTTCCTCCCACAGTCCAAAAATGTGCGGGTTAGGTTGATTGGCCATGCTAATAAAATTGCCCCTTAGCGTCCCGAGATGTGTAGGTTAGAGGGATCAGTGGGTCAAATATGTAGGAATATGGGGGGTAGGGTCTGGGTGGGATTGTGGTTGGTGCAGACTCGACGGGCCAAATGGCCTCTTTCTGTACTGAAGGGTTATTGATGTCACAAGTAGTCTTACATTAACACCACAATGAAGTTTCTGTAAAAATCCCCCTAGTCGCCACACTCCTGTTTGGTACACAGGCCTTGCTAAATACTCCCTACCTACCTCACCAGCACGTCTTCTGGAGTGTGGAAGGAAACCCCATGCAGACATGGGGAAGAACGTGCAGACTCCGCACAGGCAGTGACCCAAGCCGGGAATCGAACCTGAGGCCCTGGCCCTGTGAGGCCCCAGTGCTAGCCACTGTGCCACCGCATCTGTCCTTGTCCGTCCCCTGGTAGGGTAATTTAATCTCTCCCTGTCCATCCCTTGGGAGAGTTCTTTCATCTGTCCCCTGTATTATGTTTTACAGAACAGTGGGAGGTAAAATTCATTTTGTGTGACAACTTGCATTTATTTTGTGTAACAAGGGCAGAAAATGCCGGATAATCTCAACAGCATCTGTGGAGAGAGAATCAGTACTGACGCAGGATCATCCAGACTCCAGGTGTTGGCTCTATTCTCTCTCCACAGATGCTTTCAGACCTGCTGAATTTTGATTTGATTTTGATTTTTTATTGTCGCATGTATCAACATACAGTGAAATGTATTGTTTCTTGCACGCTATACAGACAAAGCATACCGTTCATAGAGAAGGAAAGGAGAGAGTGCAGAATGGAGTGTTACAGTCGTAGCTAGGATGTAGAGAAAGATCAACTTAGTGCGAGGTAGGCCCATTCAAAAGTCTGACAGCAGCAGGGAAGAAGCTGTTCTTGAGTTGGTTGGTACGTGACCTCAGAGTTTTGTATCTTCCATCAGGAAGAAGGTGAACGAGAGAATGTCCGAGGTGCGTGGGGTCCTTGATTATGCTGGCTGCTTTGCCGAGGCAGCGGGAAATGTAGACAGAGTCAATGGATGGGAGGCTGGTTTGCGTGATGGATTGGGCTTCATTCATGACCTTTTGTAGTTCCTTGCGGTCTTGGTCAGAGCAGGAGCCCGTACCAAGCTGTGATACAACCAGAAAGAATGCTTTCTGTGGTGCATCTGTAAAAGTTGGTGAGAGTTGTAGCTGACGTGCCAATTTTCCTTAGTCTTCTGGGAAAGTAGAGGCGCTGGCCAGCATTTTCTGTTTTTGTTTCAGATTCCAGCATCTGCAGTACTTTGCCTTTTATTATGAAGCTCCTATAACATCTGCGATTGTCTGAGGAAGGTAGTTACTCTGGGGGATAGTGGGGAGTGGATGGGGGGGGTTTAGTGTTACAATTCACTCAGGGTGTTGGAATTGCTGTGGTAATATGTGTGCTGTAGTCTGGAGCTGTGGATAGCGGAGGCCGCGTAACAACATGAGTAGGCCATTCAGCCCCTCAAAACTGTTCCGCCGCCACTCAGTGAGCGGCACACTGGTTAGCACTGCTGCCTCACAGCGCCGGGGACCTGGGTTCGATTCTGGCCTCGGGTGACTGACTGTGCTGAGTTTGCATGTTCTCCCTGTGTCTGCTTGGGTTTCCTCTGGGTACACTGTGGGATTATAGCTGATGTGTGGCCTAACTCCATATATCTACCTTTGGCCCATATCCCTTAATATCTTAGCTTAACAAAAGTATATCTGTCTCCGATCTAAAGATGAAAACTGATCTAGCTCAAATGTAATTTGTGATAGAGAGTTCCAAACCTCTATCCCCTTTGTGCGTCAAACTGCTTCCTATCATCTCTCCTTAAGGGTCTGGCCCTCATTTTTAGGAGTTCTAGAATCTCCAACCGCTGGAAATACTTTATCTTTATCTTCTCTGTCTTTTCCTGTAAGTACCTTGAAGATTTTGATCCAATCTCCTCCTCTTAACTTCCTAAATTCTTTGGAAAACAGGTCAAATTTATATAGTTAAAGTTTATTTATGAGTCACAATAGGCTTACATTAACACTGCAATGGAGTTACTGTGAAATTCCCCTAGTCACCACACTCTGGCGCCTGTTTGGGCAAATACCTAGCCAGCACATCTTTAAGATTCTAGAAGGAAACTGGAACACTTGGAGGAAACCCACGCAGACATGGGGAGAACGTGCACACTCCACACAGACAGTGACCCAAGCCAGGAATCGAACCCAGGTCCCTGGTGCTGTGAGGCAACATTGCTAGCCGCTCTGTCATTGAATCATAGAAATTGTAGAAACCCTACAGTACAGAAAGAGGCCATTTGGCCCACTGAGTCTGCACCGACCACAATCCCACCCAGGCCCTACCCCCATATCCCTACATATTTACCCACTAATCCTGCTAACCTACGCATCTCAGGATACTAAGGGACAATTTTTAGCACGGCTAATCAACCTAACCCGCACGTCTTTGGACTCTGTGCTGCCCCTAATTCCTCCTCATAATCTAAACCCCTGAAGTCCACGTACTATTCTTGTAAAACCGACACTGCATTCCCTCTCAGGCTAACAAATCCTTCCTATGGTGTGGTGCTCAGATCTTCTCACAGTGACTCCAACATTCTTTCCGTCACATGAGGCTGCCCAGGAGTCTCTCCTGCTCTTTCCGCCAGCCATTGACATGTTTGGAAGGACTTACAGGTCGACACTTATACCATTATTGTGTTATCATTAGAAACAGAGAAGATAGGAGCAGGAGGAGACCATTCAGCCCTTCGAGCCTGCTCCGCCATTCATCACAATCATGGCTGATTGTTCAACTCAATAGCCTAATCCTACTTTCTCCCCATATCCTTTGATCCCATTCACCCCAAGTGCTGTATCCAGCTGCCTCTTGAATACATTCAATGTTTTGACATCAACTACATCCTGAATCATAGAAACCCGACAGTACAGAAAAAGGCCATTCAGCCCATCGTGTCTGCACTGGCCAGAATTGCACCCAGGCCCTACCCCCATGTCCCTACATATTTACCCACTAAACCCTCTAACCTACGCATCTCAGGACTCAGGGCAATTTTTAGCATTTCCAATCAACCTAACCCACAAATCTTTGGACTGTGGGAGGAAACCAGAGCACCCGGAGGAAATCCACACAGACATGACGAGAATGTGCAAACTTCACACAGACAGTGACCCAAGCCGGGAATCGAACCCAGATCCCGGAGCTGTGAAGCAGCAGTTAACCACCGTGTTACCGTGCCGCCCATGTGTAGGGAAGGTGGATTAGCCATGGTGTTTCAGGGATAAGGCAGAGGGGTGGGCCTAGATGGGATGCTCTGTTGGAGTCAGTGCAGACCTGATGGGCTGAATGGCCTCTTTCTGCTTTGTGATAATGAATTCCACAGGCTCACCACTCTTAGAACCATAGATAATTTACAGCTCAGAAACAGGCCTTTTGGCCCTTCTTGTCTGTGCTGAACCATTTTTTGCCTAGTCCCGCTGATATGCACTTGGACCATATCCCTCCTCACCCCTCTCATCCATGTACCTGTCCTTTGGGTGAAGAAATGTCTCCTCACCTCCATCCTAAATGGTCCACTCTGAATCCTCAGACTGTGACCCCTGGTTCTGGACTCCCCCTTTGATGCCCCTTCCTCGGCCATTGAATCCTGGGTTGGGACTCGAACCCGCAGCTACAGGCTCAGAGGCACGCTTGCTATCCCCACTGTGCTGCAAGACCTCCCTGTAGATGCTGGAATAGGTGACCAAATAAGGAGAGACTCTTAAATTGGCAATGAGCTGTTTAGGGGGAGAATTTTCAGGCAGCTGAAGACTTAGATTCTTAGAATTTAGAATCCTACAGGGCAGAAGGAGGCCATTCGGCCCATTGAGTCTACACTGACCACAATCCTACCTAGGCCTTATCCTCGTAACCCTATATATTTGTCCTCCTAATTCCAACACTGGGGTTAATTTAGCATGGCCAACCAACCTAATCTGTACATCTTTGGACTGTCAGAGGAAACCCATGCAGACATGGGGAGAATGTACAAACAGACAGTGACCTGAGACCGGAATCGATCCCTGCCGCTGTGAGGCAGCAGTGCTAACTGACCACTGTGCTGCCCCAAATTATTACTGGATTCAAATTTTCCCATCTGCCATGGTGGGATTTGAACCCAGGTCCCTAGAGCACTACCCTGTGTCTCTGGGTGACAAGCGCAGTGACAAGACCACTCCGCCACCACCCTTTCAGTACTGGTGGAGCAATGAAAATTCCAAGGTTATGGGAGAAGTAAGAAGCCAGCATATTCAATCACCAGAGCAATCCATCCTGCTAACATTCAGTAATTTTATCCATCGTGGGCCTCCCAGATATTTTGAGAGATAATAAATTCCCTCTGAGCATCATTTAGAAGAAAGACAGTCCAGCT
This sequence comes from Carcharhinus amblyrhynchos, assembly GCF_965287045.1. NCBI lineage: Eukaryota > Metazoa > Chordata > Chondrichthyes > Carcharhiniformes > Carcharhinidae > Carcharhinus > Carcharhinus amblyrhynchos. The sequence continues at coordinate 8,504,587 of NC_137356.1, forward strand.
TTTATGTTGCGTTCTGTCATATTTCTGTGAGACATCTCGAGCACTTTGATTGCAGTTAATTACTTCAAAGTGTATTGATTTGTTGGGAGACGAAGAGAAAGGTTTATTTTTAATGCAAAAAAATACTCATCCTGACTGTTAGCTCGACTGGTAAGGCAGACATTTAGTGCCCGTTTGTGGTCGCGCCATGGCGATGTGATGCTGGAACTTCCTGTTGTGGTTTGTGTGGTATAGTTGGATGAGGGAGTGCCAGCCTTTTGACCCAGTGATGTTGAAAGAACAATGAGATATTTCTGAGTCAGGATGGTGACTGATTAGGAGGGGAACTTGCAGGTAGTGGTGTTTCTGTGTATCTGCTGCCCGTAACATAGATTCCCCGCAGCGCAGAATAAAGAACAAAGAAAATTACAGCACAGGAACAGGCCCTTCGGCCCTCCAAGCCTGTACCGACCATGCTGCCCGACTGAACTAAAACCCCCTACCCTTCCGGGGACCATATCCCTCCATTTCCATCCTATTCATGTATTTTTCAAGATGCCCCTTAAAAGTCACTACCGTATCTACGAGGATTAGATAGGGTGGACAGTGAGAGCCTTTTTCCTCAGATGGTGATGGCTAACATGAGGGAACACAGCTTTAAATTGAGGGGTGATATTTATAGGATGGATGTCAGAGGTAGGTTCTTTACTCAGAGGGTAGTAAGGGCGTGGAATGCCCTGCCTGCAGCAGTTGTGGACTCGCCAACTTTGAGGGCATTCAAATGGTCAGTGGATAGGCATATGGATAACATTGGAATAGTTTAGGTTAGAGGGTCATTACATTGGTTCCACTGGTCGGCGCAACATCAACATATCAACATCGAGGGCCGAAGGGCCTGTACAGCACTGTAATGTTCTATGTCTTTCATTATCTCCCCTGGCAACAAGTTCCAGGCTCCCACTACTGTTTGTAAAAAAAAAAAATCTGCCTCGTACATCTCCTTTAAACCTTGCCCCTCGCACCTTAAACCTGTGCCCCCTAGTAATTGACTCTTCCACCCTGGGAAAAAGCTTCTGACTATCCGCTCTGTCCATGCCTCTCATAATCTTGAAGACTTCTCTCAGGTTGCCCTCAACCTCTGTCGTTCCAGTGAGAACAAACCAAGTTTCTCCAATCTCTCCTCATAGCTAATGCCCTCCATACCAGGCAACATCCTGGTAAATCTTTTCTGTGCCCTCTCCAAAGCCACTCGGCCCATCGAGTCTGCACTGACCCTTTGAGAGAATGGGTGGGATTTTACGGTCTCGCTCGTCCCGAAACCATGAAATCCTACCCGAGATCAACGGACCTTCCCACTGTCCGAACCTCAGCCACTCCAATTCCCGTGGCGGGGCACAGCGGTAAAATTCCAGCCAGTATCTCTTCCCCCACTCTATCCTTGTAATCCCACACATTTACCATAGCTAATCCCATCGAATCAACAGGTCTTGGGATGCTAAGGGACAATTTAGCAAGGCCAATCCATGTAACCTGCACATCTTTGGACTGTGGGAGGAAACCGGAACACTCAGAAGAAACCCACGCAGACACGGGGAAATGGATAAATTCTACACAGTCATCCAAGGCCAGAATTGAACCCAGGTCCGTGGTGCTGTGAGGCAGCAGTGCCAACCATTGTGCTACCTCACCATCCTTCTAGATTTGATTTATTATTGTCACATGTATTGATACAGTGAAAAGTATTGTTCCTTGCGTTCTATACGGACAAAACATACCATTCATAGAGAAGGAAAGGAGAGAGTGCAGAATGTAGTGTTATAGGCATAGCTAGGCTGTAAGAGAAGGATATATGACAAGTCCATTCAAAAGTCTGACGGCAACGGGGAAGAAGCTTTATCGTGACCTCAGACTTTTGTATCCCCTGACGGAAGAAGGTGGAAGAGAGAATGTCCAGAATGCGTGGGATCCTTGACTACGCTGGCTGCTTTGCCGAGGCAGTGGCAAGTATCGACAGTGTCAATGAATGGTTTTCATGATGGATTGGGCTACATTCATGACCCTTTGTAGATGGCAGCGATCATGAGTTTGGAAGGTGCTATTGAAGGAGCCTCGGTGAGTTGCTGCAGTGCATCCTGTAGGTGGTACACACTGCTGTCAGTTGTGGAGGGGGTGGATGTCTTAAGTGGCATACTGTAAATCAATGAACTGCTTTTAATTTGGACAACATTGAATCTCTTCATCTCTCTTCAGATCTCTTAGGCCTTGTAGATATTAGGGAGGCTTTAGGGAGTCACAAGGATGACTCAGCCATGGAGAACGTAAAGGCAGGTGGTTTGACTCTTTCTGTCGTGGGCTTAGTCTAGATTCAGCCTTTAGACCACTTGCCTTGGGGTTTGTGGCACCACTTTGGAAAAGAGTAAGTACAAAATCCGGGACTAACACTCCAGTGCAGTACTGACAGAGTGCCATCTCTCCGATGGAACTTACTCAGATGAATGTAATAATGCCCAGCTCACTACTGTAAAGGGAAGTTGTCTCGGTACACATGTGATTGTTTGTCCTTTAGCTCACACCCAAAGATAGGAGACCTGCCCACTATCTCATTACAGTTCATGAGAGTTCATTGTGCACAAATGGGCTGCCACGTTTCCAATGTTACAGCAGTCACAACACTTCAAAGGTACTTCCTGACTTATAGGGGATGTGAAAGCCAACAAACATATCAATGAAAGTTGGGCTTTCATTTTGCTGAGGATTGCCTGTTTGCCCATATATTTTTGTGCATTGGGTTTCACATTTCAGTGTTTTATACGTCAACCGGAACTATAGAATCCCTACAGTGCAGAAAGAGGCCATTCAGCCCATCTAGTCTGCACCAACTCACTGAAAGAGCATCTACCTAAACCCATGCACTTACCCTGGCCAATCCACTTGGGGGCAATTTAGCATGGCCAATCCACTTAGCCTACACATCTTTGGACACCAAGAGGCAATTTAACATGGCCAATCCACCTAGCCTATACATGTTCAGACTGTGGGAGGAAACTGGAGCACCCAGAGGGAACTCACGCTGACATGGGGAGAATGTGCAGACTCCACACAATCAGACAAGGCTGGAATTGAACCTGGGTCTCTGGTGCATTGAGACAGCTGTGCTAACCACTGTGCCACCCATTTTCTTTCACCTATCCAGTCCTCTTCCCAGTCTTCGTAATGCCCCCCCTCTTTCCTCCACCACTCCCCCCTCCCCCCAACCATATCACCCTCTATCTGGTCTCCCCTTCCCCACTCAAGTTATGAGATGAAGGTCTATTTGTTCTAAGGACCTCTACAATATGAAAGGAACGGCACAGTGGTTAGCACTGCTGCCTCATGACGCCAGGGACCCGGGTTCGATTCCCGGCTCGGGTCACTATCTGTGTGGATTTTGCATCATTCTTCCGGGTCTAAAGATGTGCAGGTTAGGCGGACTGGCAATGCTAGATAGCACAAGTTTGCGGGTATGGGGGGGAGGGGTTTTAAGACGCTCTTTTGGAGAGTTGGTGCAGACTCAATGGGCCGAATGGCCTGCACTGTCCATGGTTCTATGTGCGGGCCAAAGTAAAATGAGTTAAATAATCTTCCTCAATCATAAATCAACCAGCAATTTTTGAACTCTGTTTTTACAGATGGATTTTGACTGATTTTCTTTGTGTTGGGAGGTTAAAGATGGGGGCGGTGGTGAGAGAGAGAGAGAGGATAGGGGGTAGATAATGAGAGAACAGGGATATATAGTGAAGGGCCTGTGTGAATATTGTGACTGGTGCTTTGACAGAGTTAACAAATACTGTAATCTGACTGGTTAAATTACTTGGTTGAAGCTACTTCTACCTGTTCAGTTGGATGTTGAACCACCCCTGGCATGTTTTAAAGAATGTAAAGCATTTCTCTGGATTCCTGACCAACATTCCTCCCTCCCAACTGCTCCCAGTGCTACTCAGACCTACTGTCCTGATATCCGCTCCCGGGATGTTGCTGCTGCCTGCTTCAGATGATCTTCCTGACCTCTGGACATCCCATAACAGCATTTTATTGACATTTGGCCACGGTTGTACACAGCAAGCTCCCACAAACTGCAGTGAGTGCACTGGGGGAAGAGTAATAGGATGGCACAGTGGTTAGCACAGCTGTGTCACAGCTCCAGGGACCTGGATTCAATTCCTGGCTCGGGTGACTGTCTGTGTGGAGTTTGCACATTCTCCTCGTGTCTGCGTGGGTGTCCTCCAGGTGCTCCGGTTTCCCCTCTCAGTCCAAAGATGTGCGGGTTGGGTGCATTCATAGATCATAGAATCCCTGCAGTGCAGAAGGAGGCCATTCGGCCCATCGAGCCTGCCCTGACCGCAATCCCACCCAGTTCTTATCTCCATACATTTACCCTAGCTGGTCCCCCGATGCTCAGTGACAATTTAGCACGGCCAATCCACCTAACCACCCCATCTTTGGACTGTGGGTGGAAGCTCACACAGACACGGGGAGAACATCCAAACTCCACACAGACAGTGACCCGAGGCCGGAATCGAACCCAGGTCCTGGGCGCTGTGAGGTTGCCATGCTAGCCACGGTGCTGTCCCATTGGCCATGCTAAATTTCCCCCTAATGTCCCAGAATATGTAATTTAGAGGGATTAGTGGATTAAATTTGTGGGGTAATGGGGATTGGGCCTGGTGGGATTGTTGCTAGTGCAGACTCAATGGGCCGAATGGTCTCCTTCTGCACTGTAGGGATTCTAGGTGCTGACAAGAAGGGGTTGAGTGAGGATGGAGTTTGGGGACTGGAACTACACTGTTGGGAGGCCATTCCATGGGTGTGGTATTACCAGCTGTGATTGGATGGGTTTCTGGAGAGTCCACCACATGATTCTTCCCCATTCCCCATTAGTCAGTCAATTTCCTGACGCACTTCCTTCCAACACCAATTGGAAGGAATTCCCCAGTTGGACATTGCTTCACTTCCTGGAGTTTCCAGGCCAGTCCTGGAGGGCTTAATCACCCTACATGCGTGGGAAGGGATTTCACTTTGTCCTGTTGCTGTTCTTGTCAGCCAAGGCGCGCTCGTATCCCGGATTATCCGTCCAGCCATAACGGGGGTATGGGGAAACTGGGAAACTTCTCCCTGAGTCACAGGGTTCCGTGTCAAAGTTCTGCTCCAGTTCTTAAGCTCTCAACTCAAATCGGACACTCCTAGTGCAGGGTGGAGGGAGTGCCACACTGTTGGACATGCCATTTTTTTCAGATGGCTGTCCCATCTGCCTGTGGATGTAAGAGATCCCCCAAGAATCTGGGCCAGTATCCCTCAATCAGTATCTCACAAAAACAACCAGATGGCATGCGATTTTCCATCCCCGCCATGGTGTGTTTTCCAGCAGCAGAGGCTCCTCATTGGCTGCCAATGGGATTTCACAGTCCTGCCCAATTTTATGGCGTTGAGTGTGGCTCATGTCCCCCACTGTTGGGGAACCTGCCCCAGGGGAGGGGTAGGGGGGTAACGAGACGGGGGGGTGCGCAGAGAGGTAGGGAGGGAAATGGCTTTTGGCAGGGCTGGAAGATTCTGCCCATTACCCACCCATTTCAGTGAGTGGGATCTTGCTGTGTACAAATTGGCTGCTGCTTGGGGCAGAGGTGCCACGAGGGAGGGGCTAAAGTGAGGGCTCCCAACTATCTGGGATGAGGAAGCAGGGAAGGCCTGCATTTAGGTAGCACCCCTTCCTGACCACTGGACGTCCCACAACAGCCGACGCAGGGCTTTTTTGACATCTGGTCATGGTTGTGATGCAGAAAACACTGCAGCCAATGTGGGCACAGCAAGCTCCCACAAACATGCAGGGCGGTAAACTGGCTGGGGGATCATTACTGGCAGGAATCAAGGGGGAAGAACCACTCCCCCACCCCAGATACCACACCCCACTCCACCCTCCCCACATATCACCACCACCACCCCCACACATACCACCACCACCACCACCACTATTTCAGTGTAGCTACACATTCCATCCACCAGGGGGGCAATCTGGACCTCAGTGCAGCATCTCCTCTGAGAGGTACCGACCCTCTGACAGTGCAGCGGTGCCCAGCATTCTGCACTTGTGTGTCTGGGGCAGATATTGAACCCACAGCCTTCTGGACCTGCCATCTTGAAGGAGAGTGGAGACTTATCCTGCTATCTCGAGCAGTGTCTCTTAATAGGGTGAAATTAACTTGCGACTTATGGAGAAAAAAGCCTTCCTGTAAATTTACAGAGCTACCTTGGTCTCTGCTGCTTTTATTTTATATAACGCCTGGATTAGCTCATTATCATGTGGTTTTGCGACTGCCCAGAGATTGCCTCACTGTCTTGTTAGTACACACAGTCCCAGCTGTGTGACCTTATTATGAGCCTGTGATTTTTATCTTAAAAAAAAGTCTAAAGTCGGGTTATTGTGAGCTGCTGCAGTGATTGGTTCCTTTGCAATCTTCTCCCGCTGCCCTGGAAAGCAAGTCCCAGAAAACAGAACCACAGGGCCATTTGCTTCCATTAGTGTCTGTGGGATCCTCCTACGCGCAAGATGGATGTTGCGCAACAGCAGAAACTGTGTTTCGAACCTACTCATCATAGGGCGTAGCTCTCGGAGGAGATATCGCAGTAACTATTCCGGGAGCTTTTCTTACCTACCTACCGGGTGGCACAGTGGTTAGCACTGCTGCCTTCCCAGCACCTGGGATCCGGGTTCAATTCCGGCCTCGGGTCACTGTCCGTGTGGAGTCTGCACATTCTCCCCGTGTCTGTGTGGGTTTCCTCTGGGTGCTCCGGTTTCCTCCCACAGTCCAAAGGTGGATTGGCCATGCTAAATTGTCCCTCAGTGTCTGGGGGATTAGCGGGGTAAATGAAAATAAGGCTTGGGTGGATTGTGGTCGGTGCAGACTCGATGGGCCGAATGGTCTCCTGCACTTTAGGATTCTATAGATACCTCCTTAAGACCCACAGATCACCAACTTTCTAATGTTATCCAATTCTACATTTCTTTATTTGTTTACAGGATGTGGACATCTCTGGCTAAGCCAGGGTTTACTGCCCACCCCTAATTGCTCCTTGAGAAGGTGGTGGTGAGCTGTCTCTTTGGACCACTGCAGGAGTTGAATAAAGGGATGGGGATTTCTCACTGCAACTGTACAGGGTGTTGGTGAGGCCACACCTGGAGTATTGTGTGCAGTTTTGGTTTCCTTATCTGAGGATGTCCTTGCGAGAGAAAGATTGCAACAAAGGTTCATTCCTGGGGTAGCAGGTCTGTCATATGTGGAGAGACAAAGTTAGTTAAGATTATATTCACTGGAGTTTAGAAGAGTGAGAGGGGAATCTCACAGAAACGTATAAAATTCTAACAGGGTTAGACAGGGTAGATTCAGAAAGAATGTTCCCGATGGTGGGGGGGGAGTCCAGAATTAAGGGTCAGAGTTTGAGGATAAGGGGTAAACCTTTTAGGACTGAGGTGAGGAGAAATTTCTTCACCCAGAGGGTGGTGAATGTGTGGAATTCATTCCCACAGAAAGTAGTTGAGGCCAAATCGTTGTGGGATTTCAAGAAGAAATTAGGTATAGGTCTTGGGGCTAAAGGGACCAAGGGATAGGGGAGGTAGAGGGGATCAAGATATTGAATTTGATGATCAAAATGAATGTTGGAGGGGCTGAATGGCCTACTCCTGCTTCTATTCTTGATGCTTCTATGTCCCGTGTGGTGTAGGTGCACTCACTGTGCTGTTGGGGAGGGAGTTCCAGGGTTTTGACCCAGTGATGGTAAGGGAATGGAAAGATATTTCCATGTTAGGATGGTGAGTGGCTTGGAGGGGACCTTGCAGGTTTTTTTCCTGATGTGAATTAAGTTTATTAAAAAACAAAAGTAATGCAAAAATTCTTGAGTAAACAAAACTTGTACAAACATCAGTGGCAAATGTCCCCACAAAGCAGAACAGAACATTATCGCCTTGGTCCTCCCCGTCGTCTCCCGTGTCCTCTTCCTGGGCCTCGACCTCTCCCCCTGCCTCGGCCAGCAACTGCTTCTCCCTTTTTTTTTTATTTGATGTTCCTGGGTATCTGCTGCCCTTGTCCTGCTAGATGTGGCTTTGGAAAGTGCTGTCTGGGTGAGTTCCTGCAGCGCATCTTGTATATCGGCCTTGTTGCTTGGGTGGGATGGGAGGGGGGGGCATATTTGCATTGCTTTCTTAATCAAGGGGGCTGATGAGCAAAATTTTGGAAAGATAAGGTTTGGCACAATAAACTGAATTTCTAATAAAAAAAAAAGAAGTGGAGGTCTCCAAAGTTTTGCTCGATCAACGTCACGTATCTGGTTGTTATCACGTTGTTGCTTGCCGTGTGCCAATTGGTTGCCACGTTGCCTAAGTTACAGCAATGACTACATGTCAAAAGGACTTCATTGGCTGTGCAGCACTTGGAGCTGCCCAGTGGCTGTGAGAAGTGAACTTTTCTTTCTTTTTATAACAAGAATCTAGGGCAGAGATGTAAAGAGTGATTATCCTGAATTCTCAACATGCAAGGAACCTCAGAGGGAATGGAGAGGCCTAGTGGTTTTATCGCTAGACTATTAATCCAGAAACTCAGCTAAATGTTCTGGGGACCCGGGTTCGAATCCCGCCACGCCAGATGGTGGCATTTGAATTCAATTAAAAAAAAAAATTAATGGAATTAAGAATCTACAGATGAAACCATTGTCGGAAAACCCCATCCGGTTCACTAATGTCCCTTTAGGGAAGGAAATCTGCCGTCCTTACCCGGTCTGGCCTACATGTGACTCCAGAGCCACAGCAATGTGGTTGACTCTCAACTGCCCTCGGGCAACTAGGGATGGGCAATAAATGCTGGCCAAACAGCAATGCCCATGTCCCAAGAATGAATAATAAAAAATAGTGAATCTGTGGAATTCTTTCCTCCGAGAGCTGTAGGGGCTGGGGCCGTTAAGTATGTTCGAGGCTGAGACGCACAGATTTTTAATCAGTAAAGGAATCGAAGGTTATGGGGTTAAGGCAGGAAAGTGGAGTTGAGGATTATCACTGATAATCAACGATTTAAGTTTTCTATGTATCATAGAATCCTTACAGTGCAGTATGAGGCCATTTGGCCCATCAACAACAGTCCCATCTGTGTGCTATCCCCATAACCCCATGTTTTTACCCTGCATTCAGGGTAATCCCCCTGATACTAAGAGGCAATTTAGCATGGGCTATCCACCTAACCTGCGCTTCTTTGGAGTGTGGGAGGAAACTGGAGCACCCGGAGGAAACAAACTCTGCACAGACGGTGACCCGAGGCCAGAATTGAACCCGGGTTCCTGGTGCTGTGAGACAGCAGTGCTAACCACTGTGCCACCCCCTTCGGCAAAGCTGGTTGAGGTATGGTTAACTCAGCACAGACTGAGGATGAAACCTGGGTAGTATCTGGTCCATTTGACCCAGCCTGGTAATTTCATAGAGTCCCTACAGTGCAGAAGGAGGCTATTCGGCCCATTGAGTCTGCACCGACAATAATCCCACCCAAGCCCTATTCCCATAACCCTGCTAACCCCCTCTGACACTAAGAGGCAATTTAGCATGGCCAATCCACCTGATCCGCACATCTTTGGACTGTGGGAGGAAACAGGAGCACCCGGAGGAAACCCACGCAGACACGGAGAGTACGTGCAGACACAGACAGTGACCAGAGCCGGGAATCGAACCTGGTTCCCTAGTGCTGTGAGGCAGCAGTGCCTTTGCCGAATGTGCCACTGGGAGGACTATGCGATGAGCTGAGTGCCAATGGAGGAGGTGCCCACCCTGCCATCTTCAATCTGGCTTTTGAATTGCGTTTTCTTCTGGGGGTGGTGGTGAGGGGTGGGATCCCAGAGTTGGACCTCCCAAATCTTTGCTTCTGTTCCCGGAACCTAAAAGTGAAATGTGATTTATTCCGTGCCGCTTTGAACAGCGTGTGTCCCACACAAACTGAACAGTTAGCACTATTTACACGTGGGTGGAGTGCCCTATTATTCTGTAAGAACAGCAGTTGTACAATATTTGCTCTTTCAGAAGTCACGATAACATTTATGAGATGCATCCTGAGTTGGGGGGAGGACTGGGGAGAGCGCTTGTTTTTCCCTCAATGTCTTTTTGGGCTAAATACTCTAATGGGAGCACTCAGATCCCTCACACCCCAAAACCTATGATGCTTGGCTTCACCTCACCTCCAGGACTATCTCTGCCAGCTCTTTTTGTAGAGTCAAAGAATCCCTACGGTGCAGAAGGCGGCCATTCAGCCCATCGAGTCTGCACTGACCACAATCCCACCCTATCCCCATTGTTTCCCCTTCCTATGGTAACACTGAAAAGTCACAGCACACAAGGAGGCCATTTGGCCCATCTTGTTCATGCTTTGCGGTGGTGGCTTCTCTGCAGGAATTTTGTTGATATCTTCAGCACTTTCTGTGTCGTTCCCCCGCCCCCCACCCCCCCCTCCCCCCCAACCTCATCCCACTACTAGGGGTTCCCCCACTGCAGCGATGGGTGAGGAGGGGTATTATTAGGACAGGTCACCTTTGGCAGGACTGGTAGTTCCTGTAGGTGGGAAGGGCTGGAAAATCTCACTCGTAGAGTAGGTTAGAGGCTGGGAATCCAACATCAAGTAACTTGCCCCCTCATTCTCTGACCAACCTGTTAACCGAATGTCTACAAGGGGCGACACTGTGGTTAGCACTGCTGCCTCTCAGCGCCAGGGACCTGGGTTCGATTCCTTTCTCGGGTGGCTGTCTGCACGGAGTCTGCACGTTCTCCCTGTGTCTGCGTGGGTTTCCTCCCACAGTCCATAAATGTGCGGGTTGGGTGGATTGGCCGTGCTAAATTGTTCCTTAGTGTCAGAGGGACTAGCAGGGTAAATATGTGGATTATGGGGATCGGGCTTGGCTGGGATAGTTGGCAGTGCTAGCATGATGGACCGAATGGCCTCCTTCTGCACTGTAGTGGTTCTATGAAGGCACATTTCTGGAGTCTGATACTCTCCACCGAGTGAGACCAGCCCAAAGAGCACTCAACACCCCCAAATAAAGCAGCTCGCGTGATTGGCACCCGTCTACCAACTTAAACATTCACTGTCTTTCACCACAGACACACACACCGAGGCTCCTTCAAAACAGCATCTTCCAAACCAAAACTTGTCCCACCCTAGGGTTAGGGCAGCATGGGGACATCATCTACGCTCCAAGCGACATGTCACTCAGATTTGGGAATATTATCAGCCATTCCTTCACAGTCGCTGGGTCAAAATCTTGAAATTCCCTCCCTAACGGCACTGTGAGTGTGCCTACACCACATGGATTCCATCGGGTCCAAGAAGGAACCAGCTTCTGAAGGGTAACCAATGCTGGCCTAGCCAAGGACAGTCACATCCCATCAAAGGTGGCACAGTGGTTAGCGCTGTTGCCTCACAGTGCCAGGGACCCAGGTTCGATTCCCAGCTCAGGTCACTGTCTGTGTGGAGTTTGCATGTTCTCCCCGTGTCTGCGTGAGTTTCCTCTGGTTTCCTCCCACAGTCCAAAAGACGTGCTGGTTAGGGTGCATTGGCCTTGCTAAATTCTCCCTCAGTGTACCCAAACAGGTGCTGGAGTGTGGTGACTCGCTGATTTTTCACAGTAACGACATTGCAGTGTTAATGTAAGCCATTACTTGTGACACTAATAAATAAACTGTAAGAAGTTAGTTCCAGTAACGGTGACCATGTTACTATTGGATTGTCGTAAAAGTCAGTAACAGTTAATGGTAGGGGACTGGGGAGTGTTCCTGAACTGAGCAACCTAGGGGTGCAGGGACATAGTTCCTTGAAAGCGACGTCACAGGTAGTCAGGGTGGTGAAGAAGGCATTTGGCACACTTACCTTCATCAGTCAGAGCAATGAGTACAGGAATTAGAATGCTATGTTACAACTGTATAAGATATTGGAAAGGCCAATATCTTCTCCCCATAACCCTTAATTCCCTTGTCTATCAGAAACGGGTAGATAGGTTTCTGATAGACAAGGGAATTAAGGGTTAAGGGGAGAAAGCGGGAAAGTGGAACTGATCCACTTCAGATCAGCCATGATCTTATTGAATGGCGGGGCAGGCTCGAAGGGCTAGATGGCCTACTCCTGCTCCTATTTCCTATGTTCTTATGCCACATGTGGAGCACTGTGTATAATTCTGTTCACCCTGCTTTAGAAAGGATCTTATTAAATTGGAAAAGGGGCAAAAAAGATTTCCAAGGTGCTCCGGTTTCCTCCCATAATCCAAAGACATGCAGGTTAGATGGATCGGCCATGATCAATTGCCCCTTAGTGTCAGGGGGACTAGCTAGGGTAATTGCATGGGTTATGGGGATAGGGCCTGGGTGGGATTGTGGTTGGTGCAAACTGGATGGGCCTCATGGCCTCCTTCTGCACTCTAGGGATTCTATGACTGTGTTGCCTGCTCCTGCTTTTCATTCCTACATTGCTATGGGGCAGAATAAAGTGAGCTTTGTTCATTATTGTTTATAATGTACACCCTTCCTCACTGTTAGTTACCTTTTTCTTCAGACACCACCTCAATGTATTTTTGACAATATATCAGTCACCCCTCCAGCTCCTGTTCGGTTTCGAATCTCCCCCAGAAAAGCAATGTTTATATTTTTTTTTAACCAACTTTAAGAAAACTGCTGTATAAATTTGCACCAATGGTCCTTGCCTTGAAGAGCTCAATATTGACAAAACAATTGGAGGAATTAGACCACCCCTACTCGCAAAGTCCTGATCTGAGATAAACTGGAACAGGGAATGTAACTAATCGTGTGCACCCTCCTGCAATGGGTGCGCTTCCTGCTGGAGGGCGCTAGGTCCTTGGAGGAATTTCTGCAGCATTGTTCTGTTCTATTTAGCCACGTATTATAGGTGACGCAGTCGGGGATGTGGCGTGGAGTTTGGCAACATTGCAAACAGGCAAATTGTATGCAGATTTCTGTTGTCAGCAGTTAAGCAACTTCAATCTGGTCGAGGGCAATTTAGTAACAAGACAAATAGTCCATGTTCTGTTTGGTTAATGTGCAGAGTGGCCTTGTCTTTTTGTATGCATGCGCTTTGTGTGTACATGTTTTGTGTCCCTGTGTGCTTTTTGTGTGTGCATTTCATGTGTGTATGTGTGCATGCATGAGAGAGGGTGCGTGTGTGTGTGTGTGTGCATGCATGAGAGAGGGTGCACGCGCGTGTGTGCATGCATGAGAGAGGGTGCACGCGCGTGTGTGTGCATGCATGAGAGAGGGTGCACGCGCGTGTGTGCATGCATGAGAGAGGGTGCACGCGTGTGTGTGCATGCATGAGAGAGGGTGCACGCGTGTGTGTGCATGCATGAGAGAGGGTGCGTGTGTGTGTGCATGCATGAGAGAGGGTGCGTGTGTGTGTGCATGCATGAGAGAGGGTGCGTGTGTGTGTGTGTATGCATGAGAGAGGGTGCGTGTGTGTGCGCATGCATGAGAGAGGGTGCGTGTGTGTGCGCATGCATGAGAGAGGGCGCGTGTGTGTGTGCGCAAGCATGAGAGAGGGCGCGTGTGTGTGTGCGCATGCATGAGAGAGGGCGCGTGCGCGCGTGCGCATGCATGAGAGAGGGCGCGTGCGCGCGTGCGCATGCATGAGAGAGGGCGCGTGCGCGCGTGCGCATGCATGAGAGAGGGCGCGTGCGCGCGTGCGCATGCATGAGAGAGGGCGCGTGCGCGCGTGCGCATGCATGAGAGAGGGCGCGTGCGCGCGTGCGCATGCATGAGAGAGGGCGCGTGCGCATGCATGAGAGAGGGTGCGTGCGCGCGCGTGCGCATGCATGAGAGAGGGTGCGTGCGCGCGTGCGCATGCATGAGAGAGGGTGCGTGCGCGCGCGTGCGCATGCATGAGAGAGGGTGCGTGCGCGCGCGTGCGCATGCATGAGAGAGGGTGCGTGCGCGCGCGTGCGCATGCATGAGAGAGGGTGCGTGCGCGCGCGTGCGCATGCATGAGAGAGGGTGCGTGCGCGCGCGTGCGCATGCATGAGAGAGGGTGCGTGCGCGCGCGTGCGCATGCATGAGAGAGGGTGCGTGCACGCGTGTGTGTGCATGCATGAGAGAGGGTGCACGCGTGTGTGTGCATGCATGAGAGAGGGTGCACGCGTGTGTGTGCATGCATGAGAGAGGGTGCACGCGTGTGTGTGCATGCATGAGAGAGGGTGCGTGTGTGTGTGCATGCATGAGAGAGGGTGCGTGTGTGTGTGCATGCATGAGAGAGGGTGCGTGTGTGTGTGCATGCATGAGAGAGGGTGCGTGTGTGTGTGTGTATGCATGAGAGAGGGTGCGTGTGTGTGCGCATGCATGAGAGAGGGTGCGTGTGTGTGCGCATGCATGAGAGAGGGTGCGTGTGTGTGCGCATGCATGAGAGAGGGCGCGTGTGTGTGTGCGCATGCATGAGAGAGGGCATGTGTGTGTGCGCATGCATGAGAGAGGGCGCGTGCGCATGCATGAGAGAGGGCGCGTGCGCGCGTGCGCATGCATGAGAGAGGGCGCGTGCGCGCGTGCGCATGCATGAGAGAGGGCGCGTGCGCGCGTGCGCATGCATGAGAGAGGGCGCGTGCGCATGCATGAGAGAGGGTGCGTGCGCGCGCGTGCGCATGCATGAGAGAGGGTGCGTGCGCGCGTGCGCATGCATGAGAGAGGGTGCGTGCGCGCGCGTGCGCATGCATGAGAGAGGGTGCGTGCGCGCGCGTGCGCATGCATGAGAGAGGGTGCGTGCGCGCGCGTGCGCATGCATGAGAGAGGGTGCGTGCGCGCGCGTGCGCATGCATGAGAGAGGGTGCGTGCGCGCGCGTGCGCATGCATGAGAGAGGGTGCGTGCGCGCGCGCGCATGCATGAGAGAGGGTGCGTGCGCGCGCGCGCATGCATGAGAGAGGGTGCGTGCGCGCGCGTGCGCATGCATGAGAGAGGGTGCGTGCGCGCGCGTGCGCATGCATGAGAGAGGGTGCGTGCGCGCGCGTGCGCATGCATGAGAGAGGGTGCGTGCGCGCGCGTGCGCATGCATGAGAGGGTGCGTGTGCGCGCGTGCGCATGCATGAGAGAGGGTGCGTGCGCGCGCGTGCGCATGCATGAGAGAGGGTGCGTGCGCGCGCGTGCGCATGCATGAGAGAGGGTGCGTGCGCGCGCGTGCGCATGCATGAGAGAGGGTGCGTGCGCGCGCGTGCGCATGCATGAGAGAGGGTGCGTGCGCGCGCGTGCGCATGCATGAGAGAGGGTGCGTGCGCGCGCGTGCGCATGCATGAGAGAGGGTGCGTGCGCGCGCGTGCGCATGCATGAGAGAGGGTGCGTGCGCGCGCGCGCGCATGCATGAGAGAGGGTGCGCGCGTGAGAGAGGGTGCGGGCGTGCGCGCGCATGCATGAGAGAGGGTGCGCGCGTGAGAGAGGGTGCGGGCGTGCGCGCATGCGAGAGGGTGCGCGCATGAGAGAGGGTGCACGTGAGAGAGGGTGCGCACGTGCATGTGTGCCATGCATGCGCATTTGCGCGTATGTGTGTATAAAAGGATATTTTAAGAACCCTCCCTCCCCCACCTCTCTCTCTCTCAGGGCTGCCCAAGGTGTTTTATGACCAGTGATGAAGTTTGTGAGGTGCAGTCGCTGTGGAAGTTTGGAGACCAGTTTACGCACAGCAAGCTCCCACAAACTGAATTGTTTCTCTCAGTTTTGAGAGATGTGTTTGGTATTGGTCAGGACTCCAGACAGGGGAGACGGTGGCCTAGTGGCATTATCACTAGACCATTGATCCAGAAACTGAGCTAAGGTTCTGGGGACCCGGGTTCGAATCCCGCCACGGCAGTTGGTGGAATTTGAATTCAATAAAAACAAAGCTGGAACCTACTGATGACTGTGAAACCACTGTCGGAAAAACCCATCTGGTTCACTAACTTAGGGAAGGAAATCTGCCATCCTTACCCGGTCTGGCCTACATGTGACTCTCAGCAATGTGGTTGACTCTCAACTGCCCTCGGGCAACTAGGGATGGGCAATAAATGTGGCCAACCCCAGCTACACCCATGTGCCAGGCATCAATAATTTAAAAAAATAATTCATAGATACAATTTGGATCAAATATCTGATCAGAAGATAGCACCTCTGACGCACGACTCCCTCACTGCTTCTGACAGCCTTGACTTTTTTTTAAACTTAAGTCTCTGGTGTGGGATTTGTGAATTTTGACCTTCAACTCCATGGCAGCCGCTGAACCAATTAAAACTGGGTGGAGTTCATATTGTGCAGTTTTTTAAAAATAAAGGTATCCAGGTGAAAAGCAAGAGCTTGCATTTTCAATAGGAGAGCAAACAAGATAGCAACTAGGTCTCACCAAACACAGATGTTGAAAGCTCATGGAATTAATGCAATCGTCTGGATGGTGGGCTGGAGTCCAGCCCTCGGAGATATGTGGGGCCTGGGAAGGGTTATTGTGTGGAACGCGGCACTGCAAGGACAGGCAGTGACTGGCAATGATGTCTTTAAAGATAAATTCACAACAGAGACAGGAATAGAAGAACATGCCAGCAGGGTTTTAAACATTAAAAACATAGAAAGCAGAAGGAGGCCATTCGGCCCTTTGAGCATTGTGATCGTCCAAATCATCGAATCCCCACGGTACAGAAGGAAGCCATTGAGTCTACACCGACCACAATCTCACCCAAACCCTCTTCCCATCGTCCCTACATATTTACCCTGCACAGGTTTAAGGTGCGAGGGGCAAGGGTTAAAGGAGATGTACGAGGCAGATTTTTTTTTTACACAGAGAGTGGTGGGTGAGTGCCTGGAACTCGCTGCCGGGGGAGGTAGTGGAAGCGGATATGACAGTGACTTTTAAGGGGTGTCTTGACAAATACATGCATAGGATGGGAATAGAGGGATATGGTCCCTGGAAGGGTAGAGGGCTTTAGTGAAGTCAGTGCAGGCTTGGAGGGCTGAAGGGCCTGTTCCTGTGCTGTAATTGTCTCTGTTTATTATAATCCCCTGACACTAGGGTCAATTTAGCATGGCCAATCCACCTAACCCACACATCTTCGGACTCAGTAGCCTGATTCCACCTTCCCCCTCCATATCCTTTGTTCCCCTTCTCCTCAAGTGCTATATCTAACTGCCTCTTGAAAATATTCAATGTTTTGGCATCAACTACTTCCTGTGGGAATGAGTTCCACAGACTCATCACTCTTTGGGTGAAGAAATGTCTCCTCATCTCCGTCCTAAACGGTTTACCCCGAATCCTCAGACTGTGACCCTGGTTCTGGACTCCCCCCACCATCAGGAACATCCTCCCTGCATCTACCCTATCTAGTCCTGTTAGAATTTTATAGGTTTCTATGATATCCTCCGTCATTCTTCTGAACGCCAGTGAATACAATCCTAACCAACTCAAGCTCTCCTCATACGTCAGTCCCACCATCCCTGGAATCAGCCTGGTAAACCTTCTCTGCGCTCCCTCGAGAGCAAGAACATCCGTCCTCAGAAAAGGAGATCAAAGCTGCACACAATACTCCAGGTACGGCCTCACCAAGGCCCCTGTATAATTGCATCAAGGCACCTTTGCTCTTGAGCTGGAACCCTCCCTCAGTGAAGAAAGCATTTGAGACAAAAACATTGAATGTTTTCAAGAAGGAATTAGATGGGAGTCAGAGGATAAGCAGGGGGCAGGGAGGAAGGTGGGATTAGGCTATTGAATTGGATGATCAGCCATGATCATAATGAATGGCTCCTGCTCTGCCCAAGACTGCAAAAGGTTGTGAATGAATCCCAGTGCATCACGAAAAACCAGCCTCCCATCCATTGATTCCTGCTGCCTTGGGAAAGCAGCCACCATAATTAAGGATTCTATGCAGCCCGGACATTCCCTCTTCCACCTACTTCCGTAGGGAAAAAGGTACAAAAGTCTGAGGTCACGTACCAACCGACTCAAGAACAGCTTCTTCCCTGCTGCTGTCAGACTTTTGAATGGACCTACCTCGCACTAAGTTGATTTTTCTCTTCACCCTAGCTATGACTGTAACAATGCATTCTGCACCTTTTCCTTCTCCCCTACATATTCTATGAATGGTATGTGTTGTCTGTATAGCACACAAGAAACAATACTTTTCACTGTATCCCAATACATGTGACACTAATAAAACAAATGACAGAGCAGGCTTGAAGGACCGAATGGTGTCCTCCCCTTATTTCCTATGTTTCTCTGCTTCTGATAGTGTAATTTTAATAGGGTACTTTCGCTACTGCTATGAATTCTGGGATAGTTGTACCTCCATGGTTTGCTTCTTTTTCTCTACTCGTTGCCCCCAAGAGTTCATTCTGAAAAAATACTGGCACTGATGTTAGCTTGAGAATCCAGTGAGGAGTTGGAAGAGAAAGGGGACGGGGAGAATAACGATGAAATTTGATCTGATTTTCTTCCTCCCCCCCAATTTATTATTTTTTTTTTTGCAGCTCCCCAGGTGTAGACCTGAAGACATCTCTGGATGAGTGTATGTCAGCTATGGACTTGTTTCTTAACAACCAATTCAATGAGAGCCTGGAGATGCTGAAACCAAGGTAAACTTTCCAACTGAGTAACCTTTGCAGCACTGCTCATTATCCCCGACTTAACCTCCTAATCTGGGCTGTGCTGGAGGAGTGCTGCACTGTCAGAGGCACTGCCCTTGACTCTTCTCTGTCTCTTTAGGTGGGTCTGGTAGATGTTAAGGACCCGCATAGTTCTGTCGAAAGGACAAATGTGCCTTCAGCTGCCTGGATCATAATCTCTGGAACTCCCTCCCTACACCTCTCCACCTCAGTATCCATTAAGACAGGTAGCATGGTGCTACAGTGGTTAGCGCTGCTTCCTCATAGCATCAGGGACCTGGGTTCAATTCCCTACCTTGGGTCACTGTCTGTGAAGTGCTTGCACGTTCTCCCTGTGTCTGACTGGGTTTCCTCCCACAGTCCGAAAGATGTGCTGTTTAAGTGCATTGGCTGTGCTAAATTCTCGAACAGGTGCTGGACTGTGGCGACTTGGAGATTTTCACAGCAACTTCATTGCAGTGTTAATGTAAGCCTACTTTCTCTACACCCTGCCTATGAACGTAACGCTACATTCTGTACCATGGTGACAGATGAGTGGAACAGTGGCACAGTGGTTGGCACTGCTGCCTCACAGCGCTAGGGACACTTATTCAACTCCCTGCCCTGGTCACTATCTGTGCGCAGTCTGCATGTTCTCCCCATGTCTGCGTGGGTTTCCTCCCTCAGTCCAAAAGACGTGCTGGTTGGGTGCATTGGCTGTGCTAAATTCTCCCTCTGTATCTGAACAGGCTCTGGAGTGTGGCGACTAGGGGATTTTCACAGTAACTTCATTGCAGTGTTAATGTAAGCCTACTTGTGACACTAAATAACTTTAAAATAAACTTCAAACTCTTCATCTAACTTTTTGACCAAGCTTTTGACCAATTATCCTAACATCTCCCGAGGCCTTAGTGTTATACCTTGTTTTATAATATTCCTACAAAGTTCCTTGGTAGGGTTTATCATGCTTAGGGTGCTATATCAAAGATGTGCGGGTTAGGTTGATTGGCCATGCTTAAATTGCCCTTAGTGTCCTGAGATGTGTAGGTTAGAGGGACTAATGGGTAAAATATGGGGGTAGGGCCTGGGTGGGATTGTGGTCGGTGCAGACTCGATGGGCTGAATGGCCTTTTTCTGTTCTATATGATTTCTATGATCAATATAAATTATTGTTAAATACTAAGCATCTGTTTTTTTAAGTTAAATATGACATTTTCTGTCCCTTCTTACTCCTTATGTTAGAAGATCGATGATGTAGATTTTTAAAGCAATTTACTGATTTTTACCATCAGTAACAACAACTGAAGCTCCCAGAAATTAGAATCTGAACAGCAAGTAGCTTTAATATCTTTACACCAGAGAAGAAAGCTATAGTTTCTGCTTAACATTGTGTGTGAACACATGTATGAGTGTGTGTGTGTGTGTGAACATGTGTGCACACATGCACGTGTATGTGTGTTTGCACACGTGTGTGTTCCCGCGTGCACACCTGCAATTTAGCATGGCCAGTCCACCTAACCTGCACATCTTTTTGGGAGGGAATCAGAGCACCCAGAGGAAACCCACGCAGACATGGGGAGAACGTGCAAACTCCGCACAGACAGTGACCTGAGGCCGGAATTGAACCCGGGTCACTGGCGCTGTGGGACAGCAATGCTAACCACTGTGTCATCGTGCCGCCCAACTGTGCCACTTGGGTTCAGTAACTTGTCTCTCGTCTGTTTGACAGGGTGAAGGACAGCATGTACCACGCTCTGATATATGCCACCATTTTGGAAATGCAGGCCATGATGACCTTTGAACACGATGACATCATCAGTGCTGGCCACACGATGAAAGAAGCCCAGGAGATTTGTCAAAGGTACACCTCTGGTGGGGGGGGGAAGTGGGGCTGGAGAGCGTGGGGGGAGAGGGGGCTGGGATGGAGTGCGTGGGGAGGGGAACGTGTTAAGTGTTTTTGGGCTATTGGACGTTGGTTGCTTTCGCTGCAGAGTCGATGGGCTGAATGGCCTCCTTTTGCACTGTAGGATTCTATTCTTAGCCATTCAGTGGGTTCAAGTTCAGTACAGGGACTGACAGTAAAAGGCCTTCTTGGGTCCATCCATTGGTTTGGATAGAAGGGGGACATCACTGATATGAGTTTTGAATTTCTTTTATTGAACAGAACTAATTAACACGATAAAAGTGAAAAGAGAAAGTAAAGCAAACTTGGAGACTGCCTTTTACTGCCGTACTGAACTTGAACCCACTGAATGGCTAAGAATAGAATCCTACAGTGCAGAAGGAGGCCATTCAGCCCATTGAGTCTGCACCGAACACAATCCTAAACAGGCCCTATTCCTGTTGCACTATTCCCCATGCACTTACCCTAGCTAGTCACATTGAGGGAGAATATAGCATGGCCAGTCTACCTAACCAGCACATCTTTTGGACTGTGGGAGGAAACCTGAGCACCCAGAGGAAACCCACACAGACATGGGGAGAATGTGCAAACTCCACATAGACAGTGACCCAAGACGGGAATCGGGGCTGTGAGACAACAGTGCTAACCGCTGTGCCATTCCAAAATGGCTCTTGAAAACAAACTGAAAAAACACACACTAAAATCCAAACTATATGTCAACCCTTATCTCGTTATTAGAAATATCTTTTGTAGTCTGTCTCTGATTTTGAAAAAACAGTCCCTGCAGCTGCTGTTATGCTGTTGTTTGCCTGCGTTGTGTACCCTTCAGGAATGCAGTCAATTTTTAGCTAACCTTTAGCCTTCTGATTCTACATGCAGTTGTGTTAGCAGAGTTGGTTGTACAGGCAGGACTGTCTTAAAATGAAGTCTCTGCACTGACTGAAGCATGATGTGGATGTGCCAGAGTTGGACTGGGGGGTAAACACTGTAAGAAGTCTCACAATACCAGGTTAAAGTCCAACGGGTTTGTTTGGTAGCAAAAGCCACTAGCTTTCGGAGCGCTTGCTACCCCTTCCTCAGGTGAGTGGGAGTTCTGTTCACAAACAGGGCATATAAAGACACAAACTCAATTCACAAAATAATGGTTGGAATGCAAGTCTTTCCAGGTAATCAAGTCTTAAAGGTACAGACAATGTGAGTGGACAGAAGGTTAAGCACAGGTTAAAGAGATGTGTATTGTCTCCAGCTAGGACAGTTAGTGAGATTTTGCAAGCCCAGTCAAGTTGTGGGGGGTTACAAATATGTTCATGCCACACTAAGATAACCTCAACCATGAACCTGGTTGAGGCCGTCTTCATGTGTGTGGAAGTTGGCTATCAGTCTCTCCTCAGTGACTCTTCAAGGTCATGTGCCTGGGCTTGCAAAATCTCACTAACTGTCCTGGCTGGAGACAATACACATCTCTTTAACCTGTGCTTAACCCTCTCACATTGTCTGTACCTTTAAGACTTGATTACCTGTAAAGACTCACATTCCAAACATTAGTTTGTAAACTGAGTTTATGTCTTTACATGCCCTATTTGTGAACAGAACTCCACTCACCTGATGAAGGGGCAGCGCTCCAAAAGCTAGTGGCTTTTGCTACCAAATAAACCTGTTGGACTTTAACCTGGTGTTGTGAGACTTCTTACTGACTGAAGCAAGGCTAAGCAGCCATTTGATCCTGGCTGATATGCTCCTCATCCCCATTTTCCTGCTTTCTCCCCATAACCCTTCAACCCATTACCAATTAAAAATCTGTCTCACTCCTCCTTAAATTTACTCACTGTCCCAGCACCCACCGCACTCTGGGGTAGCGAATTTCACAGATTCACAACCCTTTGGGAGAAGTAGTTTCTCTGTTTTAAATTTGCTGCCCCTTATCCTAAGACTGTGACCTCTCGTCCTAGAATGTCCCACAAGAGGAAGCATCCACTCCACGTCTACTTTATCCACACCTTTTATCATCTTGTAAACCTCAATTTGATCTCCCCTCGTTCTTCTAAATTCCAGAGAGTATTGGCCTAAACTGTTCAATCTCTCTTCATACAACAAACCCCTCATCTCTGGAATCAATCCTCTGAACTGCCTCCAATGCCACTATATCGTTCTTCAAATAACAAGACCAAAACTCTACATGATATGTCATGTTTGAGACCAGTTTAGGATTGCAGTGAGAACCAAGAGGGGCCTGGAAGTTGGCAGTATTGAGGATGTGGAATGTTGGCAGACCACCCTCTGCTGGTGGGCAGAGGGTCATGGGTGGTGAGGGGCGGGTGGGTCAATGATGCTGGCATGGAGGAACTAAGCTCTCTCTCATTTGGGGGCCTCCACAGCTGGCTCCACCAATGGGTGAGATGGACAGACAACCATCTCTGAGGAATTTATGGGAAATTCCACGTGAAAAATTAAATTGGCCAATTTGGACATTGCTAATTTGAATGTTCCTTGCCATTTCAAACTCAGGCTGTTAAAAGCATCTCATTACTGCCACCAGCTCCTGTATTTGCCTGCAATTATTTACATACTGATAAGGATAGACTCATTCCCAGGACACAATCATTTTGACAGAACATGACTATTGTGGGGGCGTCTTGCAATTCATTTGGGGTTACGGGTTACCGTAGCAACGTGCACTCTTACGTGCATGTTGTAATCCGGGCCTATAGATAGCGATGGCAGAGGCTCCGAGGTCCTTCCCTATAGGTGGCTGACCAGGAATCTCTCCCACTCTTCCAGCCTTGTGTTGGTGTGTGTTGGAAGGATTTTCAGTTTGGCCATCGTGTGATCATCTAGTCCTGAAGTGGGCCTCGATCCCTTCTGGCCCAGAGCCCCGGTTCACTACCCATGGTGCTGCAAGGTCTCGTAGTATCCCTACATTGCTGAAGGAGGCCATTCAGCTCATCAAGTCTGCACTGACCCTATTATAGAAAGGATATTATTAAACTAGAAAGAGCACAGAAAAGATTTACTACGATGCTTCCAGGACTTAGAACATAGAACCTTACCGTGCAGAAACAGGCCCTTCGGCCCATCAAGTCTGCACCGACCACAATCCCACCCAGGCCCGACACGTTTACCCGCTTATCTCTCTAACCTACACATCTCATTACACTAAGGGGCAATTTTAGCATGGCCAATCAACCTAACCCGCACATCTTTGGACTGTGGGAGGAAACCGGAGCACCCGGAGGAAACCCACGCAGACATGAGGAGAATGTGCAAACTCCACACAAACAGTATGACTTGATGGTTTGAGTTATGGGGAGAGGCTGGGTAGACTGGGATTTCTTTCTCTGGAGCGTAGAAGGTTTAGGGGGTGATCTTATTGAGGTCTATAAATTAATGAGGGGCACAGATTAGTTAGATAGTCAACATCTTTTTCCAAAGATGGGGTGTCTATAATCAGGGGGCATAGGTTTCAGGGGAGAGATACAAAAGAGTCTGGAGGGAATTTTTTTCAGAGGGTGATGAGGGACTGGAACAAGCAGCCAGAGGTAATATTAATATTGTACCCAGAGGTGGGGGCAATTTTGTCTTTTATAAAGCATTTAGACCGTTACATGGGTAAGATGGGCATAGAGGGATGAGGGCCAAATGCGGGCAATTGGGACCAGCTTAGGGGTTTAAAAGGGTGGCAAGGGCAGGTTGGGGGTGTAGAGGGCCATGTGGGACGTGGGGGTAGTGGGGGGGAGGTGGGGTGTGGGGAGGATTGGGGTGTGCAGGTAGGAAAGTGGAATTTAGGGCACAGGCAGGTCAGCCATGATCTTATTGAATGGAGGAGCAGAGTCGAGAGGGGGGGAGGGACAGGGTGAAGGTCTACTCCTGCTCCTATTCCCTTTGCTCTGATGTGTGTGTTTGCCTGCTGACGCTCTGAGGAGTGCCCAGTCGAACAGTTTGTCCTAACCGACTGCTTTGTCGCCAGCAGGTTTCGGAAGAAATCGACCGTTGTCGGCTCACTCTCCAGTCTCGTGAACAAGCCGGTTGGTGACCATTTCACAGAAGGTTTGTGTGTTTTGGGAAAGTGAAACTTTGGAGATGATCTCCCGACTAATCACCAGTCGACAGATTACAGCTTGTATTTATAGAGCTTTAACATCTTAAAACATCAAAAGACGTGCGGGTTAGGTGGATTGGCCATGCTAAATTGTCCCTTATGTCGAGGGATTAACAGGGTTATGGGAATATGGCCTGGGTGGGATTGTGGTCGGGGTGTAGATGCGATGGGCCCAATGGCTTCCTTCTGCACTGTTAGGAATTCCGTGATCCAAAGCTGTTTCACAGGCAATGGCTTGGTGCTAGTATTGCTAGGCTGTTCATCCAGAAACTCAGCTAATGTTCTGGGGACCCGGGTTCGAATCCCACCAGGGCAGATGGTGGAATTTGAATTCAATAAAAAAAATCTGTAATTTAGAATCTACTGATGACCATGAAACCATTGTCGATTGTCGGAAAACCCATCTGGTTCACTAATGTCCCTTTAGGGAAAGAAATCTGCCGCCCTGGTCTGGCCTACATGTGACTCCAGAGCCACAGCAAAGTGGCTGACTGTCAACTGCCCTCAACTCCAGAACTGGTGCCACAGTGGTTAGCACTGCTGCCTCATAGCACCAGGGACCCGGGTTCGATTCTGGCCTCAGATTCCTGTTTGTGTGGAGTTTGCACATTCTCCTCGTGCCTGTGTGGGTTTCCTCCGGGTGCTCCGGTTTCCTCCCACACTCCGGGTTAGGTTGATTGGTCATGCTAAACTGCCTCGTAGTGTCGGGGATTAGCAGGGTAAATATGTGGTGTCACGGTGATAGGGCCTGGGTGGGATTGTGGTTGGTGCAGACTCAATGGGTCGAATGGCCTCTTCTGCACTGTAGAGATTCTGTGATAGGGATGGGTAATAAATGCTGGCCAGCCAGCGACACCCATGAATGAATAAAAAAGATGAGTTGAGGCATGGTCGGAGGTGACAACGAGTCTTTCTGTCGCAATTAAAATGGGCTGAATGGCCTCCTTTAGTGTTGTACCACTCTACAATTCTCCTGTTTGTCCTTGTCCACCCCAACCACACCTTCTGCCACTTTCTGTAATGAAGGTGCCTTTGCTTTTCTTTTGTTAAAGTTTGATTTGGGTTTAATCATGGTCCAGTTAATGCAAGGTTCAATTCATGTCTGTATCAGATTAACATGTCACAGCTTGTCTAGCCGTGAAGCCAATTTAATTAGCATATCTCTTCACCCTTGTCACCATTCATCAGACTTCCTGCTCTGATCACTCGCCAATAACGCCCTGTTGGCAGTGGACCCCAGACCAGACGAGATTAAGATCAGGCTTTGCTGCGACGTCCTCTGCAGTCGCATAGCCTGGCTGAGCATGCATTAACCTGACCACTCGGGTGATGTACTGGAGGGAGACGGGAGCAAGACTAGATATCCTCTAGGTGAGGGGGTAGGCCTGGTGGGGCTGAAGTGGAGGGTAGGAGGTTATGGGCGAAGGGACAGGTGGGGGATAGTAAAAGCTTTAAAGTTGATTTATTCGTGTCACAAGTAGGCTTTCATTAACACTGCAGTGAAATTACTGTGAAAATCCCCTAGTCACCACAGTTCGGCACCTGTTCGGGTACACTGAGGGAGAATTTAGCACGGCCAATGCACCCTAACCAGCAAACCCTTTTTTTACTGTAGGGATTCTATTTATAGAATACAGTGCAGAAGGAAGCCACTTGGCCCATCGACAATCCCCACCCAGGCCCTAACTCTGTAATCCTACATATTTATCCTAGCTAGTCCCCCTGACACTAAGGGACAATTTTTGGCATGGCCAATCCATCTAACCCGCACATCTTTGGACTATGGGAGGAAACTGGAGCATCGGGAGGAAACGCACGCAGACACGGGGAGAATGTGCAGACTCTACACAGACAATGTAATGAACCGGGGTCCCTGGCACTGTGCCACCATGTTGCCCCTGCCATCCTAAAAACTGGAAGGAGAAATATTTTCCAATGTTCTTGACGCTCATCACTGCAGGGGTTACAAAATGGCCCCTACGTTGGCAACCCCTAGACCAGGTGTAGCACACTCTCGATACAGACTGAAACTCCACCGTTCATTCCCTGGCCAGCAATAGGGCCAGGAGTAAGTCAGACTGCCCCTAGAGATTGAACATCATTCCCAACAATCTGCTTCATTCTCCATGACAACTGCTTAACATGCCATAGCGCGACATCCAGGATTCGATGTCTCATTTAGGAGTTTCTACCCCCGATTTTGTTTTATTCATTCATGGGATATGGGTATCACTGGCTGGGCCAGCATTTATTGCCCATCCCTAGTTGCCCAAGGGCAGTTCTGAGCCAATCGCTGTAGCTCTGGAGTCACGTGTAGGCCAGACCGGGTAAGGACGGCAGATTTCCTTCTCTAAAGGATATTAGTGAATCAGATGGGTTTTTCCAACAATCGACAATGGTTTCATGGTCATCAGTAGATTCTTAATTCCAGATGTTTTTTATTGAATTCAAATTCCATCAGAACCAGGGGGCGTAGCCTCAAAATAAGGGGGAGTGGATTTATGACTGAGTTGAGGAGGAACTTCTTCTCCCAAAGGGTTGTGAATCTGTGGAATTCCCTGCCAGTTGAGGCTCCCTCATTGAATGTTTTTGAGGCAAGGATAGATACATTTTTGAACAGTAAAGGAATTAAGGGGGTTATGGTGAGCGGGAGGGTGAGCGGAGCTAAGTCCATGAAAAGATCAGCCATAATCTTATTGAATGATGGAGCAGGCTCGAGGGGCCAGTTGGCCTACTCCTGCTCCTAGTTCTTCTGTTCACCGTTTGCCGTGTCGGGATTCGAACTTGGATCCCCCAGAAGATTAGTTGAGTTTCTGGACTAATTGTCTAGCAATAATACCACTAGGCCATCACCTCCCCCTTAATAATGACTTGCTGGGGTTTTATATTTTTTGAAGGAGGGGGTGAAAGAAAGATGAGGATTTGCATCTATATAGCACCTCCCATGACCACTGGATGTCTCAAAGTGTGTACAGCCAGTGAAGTACTTTTTAAAGCATCATCACTGTAACAAACACAGCAGCTAGTTTGCACACAGCAAGATCCCAGAAACAGCAATGTGATCAGGACATATACTCTCTGGAATGTAGAAGAATGAGGGGAGATCAAATTGAGGTGTACAAGATGATAAAAGGTGTGGATAAAGTAGACGTGGAGTGGATGTTCCCTCTTGTGGGACATTCTAGGACGAGGGGTCATCGTCTTAGGATAAGGGGCAGCAAATTTAAAACAGAGAAACTACTTCTCCCAAAGGGTTGTGAATCTGTGGAATTCGCTACCCCAGAGTGCGGTGGGTGCTGGGACAGTGAGTAAATTTAAGGAGGAGTGAGTCAGATTTTTAATTGGTAATGGGTTGAAGGGTAATGGGGAGAAGGCAGGAAAATGGGAATGAGGAGCATATCAGCCATGATCGAATGGTGGGGTGGACTCGATGGGCTGAATGGCCTATTTCTGCTCCTATACCTTATGAACTTAAGATCAGAGAATTTGCTTTTACTTTATGCTGACGGATGTAGGCCTGGGCCTCAGGGAGATTCCCCCCTCCCCCCACCCTTCTATAAAACAACACCTTTGGGATCTACCCAAGCAGACAGACAGGTCCTTGGTTCAATGCCTTATCCACCTCCGGCAGTGCGGCACTCCCTCGGTACTGCACTCAGGCGTCTGTCTGGATTTCTGTGTTCATGCCCTGCAACCAAAGGCCACGAAAGGGTCCCAGGCCCTTTGCCTTTTGGGCTGAAGGCTACACTGGCAAGGCTGCCATCTGATGCTCAGACCCGACTGGGTTGAGAGGTTGGTGATAGACCTCCGTCTTTGGGATCTGCTGCAGGCGATTGGATCGATTATATTTAGCAGGAGTTGTTAAAGGTTTCTTATTTATTTGTGGGACGTTTGGGTCGCTGGCTGGCCTAGTTGCCCCTTGAGAAGGTGATGGTGAGTTGCCTTCTTGAATCGCTACCGTCCATGTGCTGTGGGTTGACCCACACTGCCGTTAGGAGGGGAATTCCAAGATTTTGACCCAGCAACTGTGAAGGAACGGTGATATATTTCCAAGTCGGTGAGTGTTCCCACATACCTGCTGCGCTTGTCCTTCTAGATGGAAATGGTGGTGGGTTTGGAAGGTGCTATCTAAGGACCTTTGGTGAATTGCTGCAGTGCATCTTGTAGATAGTACACACTGCTGGTACTGAGCGTCGGTGGTGGAGGGAGTGGATGTTGTGGATGTGATGCCAATGTAGCCTGGGATTGGAGCCACCAGGTAGACCAGGACAAGCAGTCAGGACAATCCCCCTTGCTAAAGGACACTGGTGGACTAATTTGGGTATTTAATTTGATTTATTATTGTCACATGTATTGAGATACAGTGAAAAGTATTGTTTCTTGCACACTATACAGACCAACCATACCATTCATAGTGTACAAAGGGGAGAGGGAAAGGAGAGGGTGCAGAATGTAGTGTCACAGTCATAGCTAGGATGTAGAGAAAGATCAACTTAATGTGAGGTAGGTCCATTCAAAACTCTGATGGCAGCGGAGAAGAAACTGTTCTTGAGTCAGTTGGCACATGACCTCTGACTTTTGTTTAATTTGATTTATTATTGTCATGTATTAACATAGTGAAAAGTATTGTTTCTTGCGCACTATACAGACTAAACATATTGTTCATAGAGAAGGAAATGAGAAAGTGCAGATGTATCTTTTTCCCAATGGAGGAATGTGGAAGCGAGAAGGTGCGTGGGGTCCTTGATTATGGGAAGTGTAGGCAGAGTCAGTGGATGGGAGGCTGGTTTGCGTGATGGATTGGGCTACGTTCGCAACCCTTTACTGTTTCTTGAGGTCTTGGTCAGAACAGGAGCCATACCAAGCTGTGATGCGTCTAGACAGGATGCTTTCTATGGGGCATCTAAACCTTCCAACCTGCCCATTGAGGAGGTAATTCCTAAATGAGCAGCTAGTGTCTTCCCCGGTTAGTGATTTGGTTGTACAGAACTTGAGCATTGTTAAAAAAGCCATCTGTCACAGCTGTTCATCTTGCACCCATCTGACCAATCGCAAGAAAACCAATGTCAAGAGAAACAACACTTTACACTGTATGTACTCTATCTTCTTCTCCTTAATCTGTCCCTTGGTCCTCCTTTGCTGAATTCTGAACTGCTCCTGATCTTCAAGTCTGTTGCTTTTTTTAATCTGATGTGGAGATGGACTGGGGTAAACACAGTGAGAAGTCTCACAACACCAGGTTAAAGTCCAACAGGTTTATTTGGTAGCAAAATCCACTAGCTTTCGGAGCACTGCCCCTTCGAACTGGGAATCGAACCCAGGTCCCTGGCCCCGTGAGGTAGCAGTGCT
Source organism: Carcharhinus amblyrhynchos (assembly GCF_965287045.1). NCBI lineage: Eukaryota > Metazoa > Chordata > Chondrichthyes > Carcharhiniformes > Carcharhinidae > Carcharhinus > Carcharhinus amblyrhynchos. Next base: position 8,534,546 of record NC_137356.1, read on the forward strand.
AACGACTGTGCCATTGTGCCACCCTTGGTATTCCTTCAATTGACCTGATGAGTGCAAGATGAAAAACTTTGACAAAATGTCTTTTCTCAGCAATTAGTGATTCTCCAACTTGCTGTAACCACCACACACACGACTGTACTCAGGGCATGACGAGTGCTGTATTTGGAATATAAAGATTAAAGACAGACCTGCAAAGGTTAACCATACCTGTCTGCATCTGTGATGATTGAATGCTATGATTTGTTTTGCAGAGGAAGTCCATGCAGAGGTCTGTTACGCAGAGTGTTTACTACAGAGAGCAGCCCTCACTTTCCTCCAGGTAAGTGCGGACAACTAATAACAGACAGAACAGCTTGATCAGAATACAGCAAAAATGCCTACGTTGGATGCTCCTTTTTTTGACATTGTGCGCTTAAATATTTCACAAAGCTTCCATTTGCTCCCTCAGACAGACCTTAGAGATCCAACAGAACATTCTCCCCAGTGTCAAGGCCACGATCTACCCCTTAAGCACCAACAAAGCATGGGGTGGCGCAGTGGTTAGCACTGCGCCAAGGACCTGGGTTCGATTCTCGGCTTGGATCACTGTCTGTGTGGAGTCTGCACGTTCTCCCCGTGTCTGTGTGGGTTTACTCCGGGTGCTCTGGTTTCCTCCCACAGTCCAAAAGACATGCTGGTTAGGGTGCACTGACCGTGCTACATTCTCCCTCAGTGTACCCGAACAGGTGTCAGAGTGTTGCAACAAGGGGAATTTCACAGTAACTTCATTGCAGTGTTAATGTAAGCTTACTTGTGACACTGATAAATAAACTTTTAAAAAACCCATAATGCAGAGGTGATGGCCTAGTGGTATTATTGCTAGACTATTAATCCAGAAGAGCAGCTAATGTTCTGGGGACCCGGGTTCGAATCCCACCACAGTAGATGGTGGCATTTGAATTCGATAAAAGAAATCTGAAATTAAGAATCTACTGATGACCATGAAACCATTGTCGGAAAAACCCATCTGGTTCACTAATGTCCTGTAGAGAAGGAAATCTGCTGTCGTTACCCTGTCTGGCCTACATGTGACTCCTGAGTCACAGCAATGTGGTTGACTCTCAACTGCCTTCAGGCAACTAGGGATGGGCAGTAAATATTGGCCCAGCCAGTGATGCCCATGTCCCATGAATGCATAAAAAGTAAATTTGGCTTTCATCTCATGGGTCTAGCTGTGCCCAAATTTGATTACTGTGTTTTCTTGCACTCTGAGTGCTTTGTGACATCCAGAGGTTGTGAAAGGTGCTTTGTTGAAATGCAAGTTCTTTCTTTGACGATACCAGATCTAACGCGATTTGGCCCATTGCACCCTGCTGCAGGTACAAGATAACCTGAAGGCAAAAAACAAACTCACTCAGGGCTGACTGTTTCTGATTTCCAAAGTCCCCATTTGTGGCTAGGTTTACTTAGCCACAGCCGAGTATTTAGAGAGATACAGAGAATGGCAGATGATTTGGGGTGACACTGTGGCGCAGTAGTTAGCACTGCTGCCTCACAGTGCCAGGGACCCGGGTTCAGTTCTGCCTTTGTGTGACTGTCTATGTGGAGTCTGCACGTTCTCCCTGTGTCTACATGGGTTTCCTCCAGGTGCTCTGGTTTCCTTCCGAAGTTTAAAGACGTGCAGGTTAGGTGGATTGGCCATGCTAAATTGTCCCTTATGTCAGGGAGATCAGCAGAGGAAATCCATGGGGTTAGGGGGATAGGGCCCGGGTGGGATTGTTGATACTTTGGACTCGATGGGCTGAATGGTCCCCTTCTGTAGGGATTCTATGATTTCATTGGAGATTAAATGCAACACTAGCATGTCCCTTTCCACAGTAGTGCAGCCCCAGTTACCATCAGCCATACAGTTTGGGGAGATGGTGGTGATAATGTCATTGGGTTAGTAATCCTGAGGCCCAGGCTAATGGGGGTCAGGGTTCAAATTCCACCATGGACGGCCCCTGCATGGAATTTAAATTCAATAATAAATAAATCTGGAGTTATAATTGGGGTGGCACGGTAGCACAGTGGTTAGCACTGCTGCTTCACAGCTCCAGGGACCTGGGTTCGATTCCCGGCTCAGGTCACTGTCTGTGTGGAATTTGCACATTCTCCTCGTGTCTGCATGGGTTTCCTCCGGGTGCTCCGGTTTCCCCCCACAGTCCAAAGATGTGCGGGTTAGGTTGATTGGCCGTGCTAAAATTGTTCCTTAATGTCCTGGGATGCGTAGGTTAGAGGGTAAAATGTGTAGGGGTATGGAGGTAGGGCCTGGGTGGGATGGTGGTCGGTGCAGACTCGATGGGCCGAAGGGCCTCTTTCTGCACTGTAGGATTCTATGATTCTATAAGGCAGCCTCAGTAATTTTTTTTAACTCAAATTCTACCTCAGTGGAATTTGAACTTGAGTCCAGGTCTCTGATGTTCAGTAATTCCATCTTCTCACATACTTTGTTCTTGGCTGAGACTGAAGCAGCGCAGTTGGTGTTAAAATGTGGACATTCCTCGTCCTGTATTTGTGCTTTCAGGATGAGAACATGGTCAGCTTCATCAAGGGAGGAATTAAAGTGAGGAACAGCTTCATGATTTACAAGTGAGTTCAGGTTGTTTTTTGTTCCCACCTTTCATTCGCAATTTCCTCCCATTCTTGAAGGCCATCAGTCCCTTCCTTGTGGCACGGTGGCACAGTGGTTAGCACTGCTGCCTCACAGCGCCAGGGACCCGGGTTCGATTCCCGGCTTGAGTCACTGTTTGTGCGGAGTCTGCTCATTCTCCCCGTGTCTGCGTGGGTTTCCTCTGGGTGCTGTGGTTTCCTCCCCACAGTCTGAAAGACGCGCTGATTAGGTGTATTGGCCATGCTAAATCCTCCCTCAGAGTACCCAAACAGGAGTGTGGCGACTAGGGGATTTTCACAGTAACTTCATTGCAGTGTTAATGTAAGCCTTACTTTTGACTAATAAACAAACTCAACTTTATTTTACCCACAGTGCCAGGGACCCGGGTTCGATTCACGGCCTCGGATCACTGTGTGGAGTCTGCACGTTCTCCCCGTGTCTGCGTGGGTTTCCTCCGGGCGCTCTGGTTTCCTCCCTCAGTCTGAAAGATATGCTAATTAGATGCATTGGCCGTGCTAAATTCTCCCTTAGTTACCCAAACAGGAGTGTGGCGACTAGGGGATTTTCACAGTAACTTCGTTGCAGTGTTAATGTAAGCCTTACTTGTGATACTAACAAAATGAGCTTTCTGTCTAATGTTTGCTTTCTATTTTTTTTTGTGATAATTCCCAGAGTAGACCCGGAATACTTTACCACATTTAAGCTGTGAAACGCTTTTCATAATTTTTCTCCAAAGATGTGTGGGTTAGGTGGATTGGTCATGATAAATTGCTCCTTAGTGTCGGGGGACTAGGTCTGTAAATATATGAGTTACAGGGATAGGGCCTGGGTGGGATTGTTGTCAGTGCAGACTCGATGGGCTGAATGACCTCCTCCTGCCCTGCAGATTCTTCTACTTTTGTGTCCCAAGAAGTGCAGGTTAGGTGGATTATAGAATCCTCCAGGTGATAAAATTCTGGTCTTGGTCTTCCTAAGGTGTAGTGCGCAGAGCTACTCACAGTCCTCCTGGTGTGGCCTAACCAGGGCTTTGTAAGGGATCATAACCACCAGTAGGGTCGGTGTGGAGATGCGGCATTGGACTGGGGTGGGCACTCCCCTGATGAAGGGGCAGCGCTCCGAAAGCTCGTGATACCAAATAAACCTGTTGGAACTTGGAACCTGGTGTTGAGACTTCTTACTGTACCAAACAGCCTGGTTCTGTCGAGCAAATTTGTTGTGATATAAATCGAAATTGCTGTCCCTGGGATACTGATTGGGAGACATTATTAATCCTGTGGAGTTGTCATCCTCCACATATAAGCCTTTGTAGCTCAGGTGGCTTTCTGGACTACCTTGGCATCACAGCCAGGTTCTAACATAGGACCATAGAAAAGTTTAAGTTTAAAGATTATTTATTAGTGTCACAAGTAGATTTACGTTAACACTGCAATGAAGTTACTGTGAAAATCCCCTAGTCACTACGCTCCAGCGCCTTTCGGGTTACACTGAGGGAGAATTTAGACTGGCCAATGCACCCTAACCAGTGAGTTTTTCGAACTGTGGGAGGAAACCCATGCAGACACGGGAGGATGTGCAGACTCTGCTGATCCAAGCCGGGAATCGAACCTGGGACCCTGGTGCTAACCACTGTGCACAGAAGGAGGCCCATCTTGTCCATCCCAGCCTGAGGCCACTTCGTAATCCCACCTTCCTGGCCCCAGCCCACAGCCCTGTAGCTTACAGCACTTAAGGTGCAGATCCAGGTACTTTCTAATAGAGTTTAGGGTCTTTGTCTCCACCACCAACTTGGACAGTGAATTCCAGACACCCACCCTCCTCTGTAAGAAAGTTCTTCCTCATGTCCCTTCTGCACCTATTGCCACTTACCTTGAATCTATGTCCCCTGGTTCAAAGGGAAACAATTCTCTTCTGTCCATACTATCTCTATCTCATCTAGTCTCCAAGAAGGGAGCAACTGGATCGAGTCCAGTTGAACCCCTGGCTTAAATGATCTTCTGATACCCTCTGGGGCTACCTGGGGTATTTGGATACTGCCTTCGTGGTGAGATTGATTAACATTGAAACTAGAAGCAGGAGGAGGCCATTCAGCCCTTTGAGCCTGCTGTGCCATTCATTTTGATCATGGCTGATCATCGGATTCAATATCCTGATTTCCCCCCTTTCCCCACCTATATGCCTTGATTCAAAGCATCCCTGTGGTGCAGGAGATGTGGAGATGCCGTTGGACTGGGGTAAACGCAGCAAGAAATCTCACAACACTTGGTATTGTGAGACTTCTTACTGTGCAGAAGGAGGCCATTTGGCCCATCGGGTCTGCACCCACAACAATCCCACCTAAGCCCTATCCCAGTAATCCCATATATTTATCCTGCTAATCCCTCTTTTCCTTTGTTGTTGGCAGGGAGCTCCACAGTTTCCTACAGTCAAATCTCTTCAGTAAAGGACCGAATCACTCGCATTTAGAAGGAGGCGTTTCGTTAGGAATCGGAGCGTTTAACCTGGTAAGGTGGGAACTGGAAGTGACTTGTTCATTAAGGGAGAGGCTCAAGGCAGAAGGGGAAATCTTTGGGATCCCTCTGGCTGGAGTTGTGTGCCATCGGGCCAAATGGAGAGCTTCAGCTTTCCTTAAAGCCATTCGATTCCAGCACGCGCCGTGACTCCCCGGGAGGCACCTTCGCCTCCGAGGCAGAAGGTGATGGGTTCACGTCCCAGTCCAGAGACATGAGTGCAGAAACTGAGCTGATGCTTTCGGTGAGACACCGAGAGAGACTTTCGGGTGAGACAGCATGGTGGCACACTGGTTAGCTCTGCTGCCTCACAGCGTCAGGGACCCCGGTTTGATTTTGGCTTTGGGTCACTGTCTGTGCGGAGTCTGCACGTTCCCTCTGTATCTGTGTGGGTTTCCTCCGGGTGCTCTGGTTTCCTCCCACAGTCCGAAAGATGTGTTGGGTGGATTGGCCATGCTAAATTGCCCCTTAATGTCCAAAGCTGTGTAGGTTAGGTGGATTGGCCATGATAAATTGCCCGTTAATAAATGAAGATGTGCAGGTTAGGTGGGTTGGCCATGGTAACTGTGCAGGGATATAGGTTAGGGCAGGGGGGGTTGGGCCCAGAGAGTTGGTGCAGGTTTGATGACTGAATGGCCTTTTTCTGCACTTTAGGGATTCTATGGTCTCTCTGGTCTTCTCCGAGGTAACAACTCTCTGTTTTGACTTGTCCTGTGTTTTTGTCTCCAGGCGCTGTCCCTGTTCCCCACGAGGATCCTGAAACTGTTGGAGTTTGCTGGCTTCTCTGGTGACAAGGTAGGGACTGGATGTTTGGCCATTTTTACCTTGAAAGGAGGTGGTGGAGAAGGGACCTTTTACAGGGGCACACGGGGAGTGAATGGTGAATCGAGGGAGGTCAGTGTAGGGTGTCCCGTAAAAGGGGGAACGTGAGCTGAAGCTGATGAAAGGAAAGTTTAGGATGCACACGAGGAGTGCTGCCTTGGTGCGCGTGTTAAGGAGGTTAAGGCCATTGACTTGTTGAGGTGCAGTGATGGGAGGGAATGTAGCTTTTTATTATTGATGGATAGGTAACCTTTTCTAAAGCAGTTGCCAAACAGGCCAGACCTGAGATGAGGGGAGATGTTTCTTCCACGGCGAGTGGTCTGACTGTAAGGGCAGTGAGAGGAAAATCTGAACTTTCTGATGGGAGTTGGATAAACACTTGGAAAGGGCTAGAGGAAGAGAGCAGGGTGACAGGGACAAATTTAGTAGTACTTTTAAAGAGCCGGCACCACTATGATGGACTGAATGGCCTCCTGTGCTGTATTATGTCTGTTTAGAGGATGTAGTTTTAAGGTGAGGGGCAAGAGCTTTAATCCCGGCATGGTGGCACTGTGGTTAGCACGGCTGCCAGGGACCCAGGTTTGATTCCCGGCTTGAGGGACTGTCTGCGTGGAGTCTGCGCGTTCTCCAAGTGTCTGCATGGGTTTCCTCCAAGGATGTGTGGGTTAGGTTGATTGGCCATGCTAAATTAACCTAGCGTCAGGGGTATTAGCAGGGTAAATATGAGCGGTTACGGGAATAGGGCCTGGGTGGGATTGTGATCGGTGCAGACTTGATGGGCCAAATGGCCTCCTTCTTCACTGTAGGGCTTCTATGGATTGAGGGGGGGTGGTGGAATATGGGGAAAAACTTTTACCCAAAGGGTGGTGATGGTCTGGAATGCGTTGCTTGGGAGGATGGTAGAGATGGGTTGCCTCACATCCTTTTAAAAAGGTCCAGAATGAGCACCTGGCACATCATAATATCCAGGGCTACGGGCCAAGTGCTGGTAGGTGGGATTAGGTGAAAGTTCAAGTGTTTCTTGCTTGTTGCGCAAACTCGATGGGCCGAAGGGCCTCTTCTGCCCTCTATGATTCTTCTATGATGTGAAGAGAGACTAAGTCGGTCAGGATTATATTCATTGGAGTTTAGAAGAGTGAGAGGGGATCGCATAGAAACTTATAAAATTCTAGCAGGGTTAGACAGGGTAGATTTAGAAAGAATGTCCCCGATGGTGGGGGGAGTCCAGAACTAGGGGGTCATCGTTTGAGGATAAGGGGTAAACCTTTTAGGACTGAGGTGAGGAGAAATGTCTTCACCCAGAGGGTGGTGAATGTGTGGAATTCACTACACACAGAAAGTAACTGAGGCCAAAACGTTGTGTGATTTCAAGAAGAAATGAGATATAGCTCTTGGGGCTAAAGGGATCAAGGGATATGGGGGGAAAGATTGGGATATTGAATTCGATGATCAGCCACGATCAAAATGAATGGCGGAGCAGGCTCGAAGGGCTGAATGGCCTGTTCCGTAATTCTGTTACTCCGCACCTCCAGGGACCTGCGTTCAATTCCCGGCTTGGGTCACTGTCTGTGCAGAGTCTGCATGTTCTCCCTGTGTCTGCGTGGTTTTCCTCCGGGTGCTCCAGTTTCCTCCCACAGTCCGAAAGACGTGCTGGTTAGGGTGCATTGGCCGTGCTAAATTCTCCCTCAGCGTACCCGAACAGGCACCGGAGTGTGGCGACTAGGGGATTTTCACAGTAATTTCATCGCAGTGTTAATATAAGCCTACTCATGACACTAATAAAATAGAAAAAACACTTCTATCATTTTAAAAGCTGAGACTATGATTGTACCTTGTGTTTTGTATTAATTAGAGAGATAGCGGTGCCCGTGTGAGACAGACTCTGTCCCTTTCTTTGTCAATTAGTCGGAATCATAATTATCTTGGTTAATTAAAGTATTCTCAATAATGCATTAATGAGTGCATCTGGCATTCTTCCCCAGCACATCTTTTCTGAGGAGGTACAAAATGAGGATATGTTCTGTACTGAGATTTATTATGAAAAGGTTTGAGAGATTATGTGGTAAAAGATAATATTCATTTGCATGCAAAGTGATAACAAGGAGGGGGGGGTGGGGAGGGGGGCAGGATTACTATCAGGAGCGTAAAGTGGGAAGTTAGAATCATAGAATAGAATCCCTACGGTGCAGAAGGAGACCATTCAGCCCATCGAGCCTACACCCGAACAGGTGCCGGAGTGTGGCAATTGGAGGATTTTCACAGTAACTTCATTGCAGTGTTAATATAAGCCTACCTGTGACAGTAATAAATAAACTCCTCCAGTACAATCACATCCTTCCTATCATGTGGAGACCAGAACTGCACACAGTGCACCAGCTGTGGCCTCACCAAAGTTTTAACAACTCCAACATGACCTTTCTGCTTTTGTAATCTCTGCCTCGATCGATAAAGACAAGTGTCCCATATGCCTTTTTCACCACCCTATTAATGCCATAGAGGTTTACAGCATGGAAACAGGCCCTTCAGCCCAACTTGTCCGTGCCACCTTTTCTGAAACACCTAAGTTAGTCCCAGTTGCCTGCATTTGGCCCGTATCCCTCTATACCCATTGTATCCATGTAACTGTCTAAACGCTTTTTAAAAGACAAAATTGTACCCGCCTCTACTACTACCTCTGGCAGCTTGTTCCAGACACCCAACACCCTGTGTGTGAAAAAATTGCCCCTCCGGACCCTTTTGTATCTCTCCCCTCTCACCTTAAACCTATGCCCTCTAGTTTTAGACTCCCCTACCTTTGGGAAAAGATATTGACAATTAGCTGATCTGTGCCCCTCATTATTTTATAGACCTCTATAAGATCACCCTTCTGCTTTCAGAGATTTGTGGACAAACACGCCGAGGTCCCTTTGTTCCATAGAACTTCCAGGTTGTCCTACCATGCATTGAGAACTTTCATTGTCAAATTATTCCTTCCAAAGTGTATCACCTCCCGATTTTCAGGGTTAAATTCCATCTGCCTCTTATCCACCCAGTTGACCATTCCGTCTATATCTCCTTGTAGCTCAAGGCACTCCGCCTCACTGTTAACCACCCGAGTAATCTTTGCGTCATCCACAAACTCACTAATCCAACCCCCACCCCCCACATAGTCATCAATGTCATTTATATAAGTGATGTATAAAGGGGACCCAGCACAGATCCCTGGCTTGTTACTGGCTTCCAGTAACAGTGCCGTATAAACGCAAGCTGTTGTTAAAATTTTTAAAGCACTCTTCACTCCCCCCCGCCTCTGGGGAAGGTTTCCCAGGTTAATTATTAGCCTATTGAATGTAGACATAAAACACACCTTTCGTAATTTTTTTCAAAAATTCATTCGTGGGACATGGGTGTCGCTGGCTGGGCCAACATTTATTGTCCATCCCTATTTGCTCCTTGAGAAGGTGGCGGTGAGCTGCCCTCTTGAATCGCTGCAGTTCACGAGCTGTGGGTTGACCCACCCCTGTCAGAGAGGAAAAGATTTATAAGGTGGGACTGGAAGATTTGAGTTATAAGGAGAGGCTGGACAGGCTGGGACTTTTCTTTTCCCCTCAAGCGTAGGAGGATGAGGGGTGACCTAATAGAGGTTTATAAAATTTATGAGGGGTATAGATAAGGTGATTAATTAAGGTCTTTTCCCCAGGGTAGGGGAGTCCAAAACTAGAGGGCAGAGGTAAAAGGTGAGAGGGGAAAGATTTAAAAGGGACCCGAGAGGTGACCTTTTCACACAGAGAGTGGTGAGTGTATGGAATGGGCTGCCAGGGGAGGTAGTAGAGGCAGGTACAATTATAATATTTAAAAGACATTTAGACAGGCACATGGATGGGAAAGGTTTACAGGGATAGGGGCCAAACGCAGGTAAATGGGGCTAGTTCTATTTAGGAATCCTGGTTGGCATGGACCAGTTGGGCCAAAGGGCCGGTTTCTGTGCTGTATATCTGTATGAATCCATGATACTATAGACAGAATTCTATGTCTTGGCTCAGGCAAAGCTCATAAAATCCCACCCGGAGAATTCCGTTCTGTGAGCCTCGATTCCAGGGTGGACGAGACGGTAAAATTCCGGACCGTGACTCCACTGCATCTCAACACCCCCGACTGCAAGCGACTAAACTTAACGACTCAAACCGGTTGTGCCCTCAGGTCTGATGTTGTTGATGTATTTTCCAACAGGAATACGGTCTGTCCCAGTTACACGATGGAGTGCTGGTGCCAAACCTTCGGGCCATTCTCTGCGTCATGCTGCTCCTGTGTTATTACACCTTCATTACTTTCATACTTGGTAAGAGAAAATGGATGGCCTCCAGATTTATTTGAGCAAAGCGCCTGTCGCGTCTCCGTGGGTGGCATGGTGGCACTGCTGCCTCACAGCGCCAGAGGCTTGGGTTCGATTCTGGGCTCGGGTCACTGTCTGTGTGGAGTTTGTACATTCTCCCCCATGTCTGTGTGGGATTCCTCTGGGTGCTCCGGTTTCCTCCCACATTCCAAAGATGTGCAGATTAGGTGGATTGGCCATGCTAAATTGCCCCCGAGTGTTCGAAGATGTGCAGATTAGGTGGATTGGCCATGCTAAATTGTCCCTTAGCCCTGGTAAGTGTATCCTGTTTTGGGGATAGGGCAGTGAAAGGGCCTGAGTGGGATGCTCTTTCAGAGAGTCAGTGCAGATTCAATGGGCCAAATGGCCTCTTTGGCACTATAGAGATTCTGTGATAACAGTAATTTGAGAGGGGAGGTACTTCTTAAGGGATCTTCTCCCCTTGTCCCTGTTCCTTCGTCCCCCTGCCCGCTGGCACTGCCAACTGAGAACACTGGCCATTCAGCCCCTCAAACCTGTTCTGCTATTCAACAAGCACATGCAGTCTGTATCCCAACTTAATCCATTTGCCTTGGCTCCATTTCCTTGCCGAACAGTTATCTACCCAATAATATTGGGGCAGCACAAAATCTTCTCAGTGACTTGCACTGTCCTGGGTTGGTTTCCATTACCTAAAGGGTTGGGGGCAAGGAATTTTAGTTTCCCAAATTTGGGTTGGGTTCTTACCTTGTTTGTACTTTCTTGATCCTTTCATCGGATGTGCTGGCAAGGCTGCCCATCCCTAATTGCCCCTGGCTTGCTGGGCCATGATGTGGCCCATTACTCGGGGGCAAGAGTCAATTACTAGGGGGCCATGTCAGAAGTGCAGTTAAGAGTCAACTATATCGCTGTTGGTCTGTAGTCACATGTAGGCCAGACCGGGTAAGGACAGCAGATTTCCTTCCCTAAATGGACGTTAGTGAACCAGATGAGTTTTTGACGAAAATTGATGATGGTTTCATGATCGCCATTGTATTCAAATTTCACCAGCTGCCATGGTGGGATTCAGACCTCCGTCCCACAGAAGGATAACCAGGGCCTCTGGATTACTAGTCCAGTGACAATACCACTAAACCTCCATCTTTTTTATTGATGACCAAACCGTATCTGCCCACTTTTTAAAAAAACCTTCATTCCCAGGAGTTACTTTGGCCTTGCCAAAGTTACCATTTGCCACCCATCCCTAATTGCCCCCTTGTGAATGTGGTGGTGGGCTGCCATTCTTAAGTGGCTGTGGTCCATAAGGTATAGATACACCCACAGTGCTGTTAGGGAGATCCGGGATTTTTGACCCAGTGACAGCGAAGGAACGGCTGATATATTTCCAAGTCAGGATGGTGAGTGACTTGGAGGGAAGTCTCAACTTTCTGATCATCCTTTGTGCACCCCCCCTGCCCCCCTCTTCACCAGTCTCTCAAGGGTATAGAGGAGGTTTGGGAGGTGCTGATACTGGGGAGGCGATGTCCTAGTGGTATTATCGCTAGACTATTAATCCAGAAACTCAGCTAATGTTCTGGAGACCAGGGTTCGAATCCCACTGCGACACGTAATGGAATTTGAATTCAATAAAAAAAATCTGGAAGTAAAGATCTAGTGATGACCATGAAACCATTGTTGATTGTTGGGAAAAATCCCATCTGGTTCACTAATGTCCCTTTAGGGAAGGAAATCTGCTGTCCTTACCCGGTCTGACCTACATGTGACTCCAGAGCCACAGCAATGTGGTTCATGCTCAACTGTTCTCAGGCTACGAGGGATGGGCAGTGAATGCTGGCCAGCCAGCGACATACCTGTTGGCATGGATGCATTAAAAAAATAGTGTTAATATGCAGATAACAGCTTTGTTTCAAAGGCCATTCGGCCCATTGAGTCTGCACTGACAACAATCCCAGGTCTTATCCCTATAACCTCATGTATTTTCCCTGCTAATCCCCCCGACACTAAGTGGCAATTTAGCATGGCCAACGCACTTAAGCCACACATCTTTGGCGGAAACCCACGCAGACACAGGGGAGAACGTGCGGACTGTGACCCAAGCCGGGAATCGAACCCGGGTCCCTGGCGCTGTGAGGCAGCAGTGCTAACCCACTGTGCCACCATCGTGGTTCGGTCGATACTGATTTTTCCCAACTTGTCAGCCAGCCCTGAGCTGCCGTTTCTCGCTGTGGAAATTCCCCTCCCTGTGGGGTACATAACTGGCAGAAGTCTACAAGATTGAGGGGCACGGACAGAGTGGATAGTCAGAAACTTTTTTCCCAGGGTGGAAGAGTCAATTACTAGGGGGCACAGGTTTAAGGTGCGAGGGGCAAGGTTTAAAGGAGATGTACGAGACAAATATTTTTACGCAGAGGGTGGTGGGTGCTATTGCTGGGGGAGGTAGTAGAAGAGGATACGATAGTGAGTTTTAAGGGGCATCTTGACAAATACATGAATAGGATGGGAATAGAGGGTCTGCGGAAGGGTAAGGGGTTTTAGTTCAGATGGGCAGCATGGGCGGTGCAGGCTTGGAGGGCTGAAGGGCCTGTTCCTGTGCTGTAAATTTTCTTTGTTCTGATTGTGGGCTCCCTCGGAGATGTATCTGTGGAGCACTCTGAAAGATCCCTTTGGGATACGCAGCGTCGCTTGCATCCAGATTCTGAAATGCTATTTTTTTTCCTCCTCTTGGATTTAGGAACGGGAGAGGAGGAAATCACTGATGCAGTGGTCCTCCTTCAGCCTTACCTCGCTCGCTATCCCAAGGTAGGAGCCGTGCCTTCATTTAATCTCTTACGAGGTCTGAGTGATGTTATCCAGTGACCAAATCTGGGGGCTGGCTTGTCCCTCCTGGGCTTGGGGGTGGGGGGGGGGGGGGGCAGAGGTCATGACCCCTCCCTCCCCTCCATTTGACCCTGCCATCGAGCTCTAGACCCAAAATGGCCATTAATGTCACAAGTAGGCTTACATTAACACCGCAATGAAGTTACTGTGAAATTCCCCTAGTCGCCACACTCCGGCACCTGTTTGGGTACACTGAGGGAGAATTTAGCACGGCCAATCCTCCTAACCAGCACGTCTTTCGGACTGTGGGAGGAAACCAGAGTACCCGGAGGAAGCCCATGCAGACGCAGGGAGAATGTGCAAACTCCTCACAGACAATGACCCAAGCCGGGAATTGAACCCAGGTCCCTGGCACTGTGAGGCAGCAGTGCTAACCACTGTGTCGCCGTACTGCCCTTGGCCCATAGCCTTGAATGTTATGATGTGCCAAGTGCTCATCCAGGTACTTTTTGAAGGATGTGAGGCCTCCACCACCCGCCCAGGCAGCACATTCCAGACCATTACCATCCTCTGGGTAAAGAGGTTTTTCCTCAAATACCCTCCCTCAACCTCCCACCCCTCACTTTTAACTTGTGTCCCTTTGTAGCTGACCCTTCAATTAAGAGGAACAGTGGCTCCCTATCTGCTCTGTCCATGCCCCTCAGAATCTTGAACACCTCAATGAGGTTGCCCCTGATTGGATGATTAAACCGATGATGGGAGAGGCTGCTTGATTGGGTGGGACAGTTGGGGACAGGAAGTCATGTGATGCACCATCCAGGAATGTGGCCAATCAGACTTGGCACCTCTGTGGCTAATGGGATCCTGTTGCTTTCTTCCCCCACAGGGCGCAATCTTCCTGTTCTTTTCAGGGAGAATTGAAGAAATCAAAGGGAATCTTGATGCGGTAAGGAACATCCCCACCAGATTGATTTTGATTTGATTTATTATGGGTCACATGTATTGGGATAGAGTGAAAAGTATTATTTCTTGTGCGCTATACAGACAAAACATAGAGAAGGAAAGGAGAGAGTGCAGAATGTAGTGTTAGTCATAGCTAGGGTGTAGAGAAAGATCAGCTTAGTGCAGGGTAGGTCCATTCAAAAGTCTGACAGCAGCAGGGAAGAAGCTGTTCTCGAGTCGGTTGGTGCGTGACCTCAGACTTTTGTATTTTTTTCCCTGTCACCTGTAGTGGGACAGAGTGAAAAGTATTGTTTCTCGCGCACTATACAGACAAAGCATACCGTTCATAAAGAAGGAAACAAGAGAGTGCAGAATGTAGTGTTACGGTCATAGCTAGGGTGTAGAGAAAGATCAACTTAGTGCGAGGTAGGTCCATTCAAAAGTCTGACAGCAGCAGGGAAGAAGCTGTTCTTGAGTCGGTTGGTGTGTGACCTCAGACTTTTGTATCTTTTTCCTGACGGAAGAAGGTGGAAGAGAGCATGGGAACCCTTTGCACAGAAGACCTGGTGTCCTGACCAGTACTTATCCGTAATCAACACTGCAAAAACAGATACTCTGGTCATTGGCACCTTGTTTGTGGGAGCTCGCTGGGTCCAAACTGCCTTTTCTAAATATCTGCTAATGTAACTGGGTGTCAGCCTCTGTTTGCGAACAGCCCAGTGAAGCACCTTGAGATCTAATACTGCGAGACGTTGTGCTACATAAATACTCGTCTAAAACAGAGTATCATAGAAAATAGGAGCGGGGAGAGGCCATTTGGCCCTTCAAACCTGCTTGGGCATTCATTGGATCATGAATAGCTTGATCCCACCTTTCCCCCTTATCACAGAATCCCTACAGTGTAGAAGGAGGCCATTTGGCCCATCGAGTCTGCACTGACAACATTCCACCCAGGCTTTATCCATAAGACATAGCGACAGAATTAGGCCACTCGGCCCATCGAGTCTGCTCCACCATTCAATCCTGGCTGATATTTTTCTCATCCCCATTCTCCTGCTTTTTTCCCTTAACCCCTGATCCCCTTTATTAATAATTCTCTCCATTACCTCACACACTTACCTTGCTAATCCCCCTCACTAAGGGCCAATTTAGCCTGGCCAATCCACCCAAGTTTCACATCTTTGGACTGTGGGAGGAAACCGGAGCGCCCGGAGGAATCCCGTGCAGACTCCACACGGACAGTGACCCGAGGCTGGAATCGAACCCGGGTCCCCTGGCGCTGTGAGGCAGCAGTGCTAACCACCCGTGCTGCCCTCAAACTCCAGATTGTTATTGAATTCAAATTTTCCCATCTGCCATGGTGGGATTTGAACCCAGGTCCCCAGAGCACCACCCTGTGTCTCTGGATTACAGAGTGCAGTGACAATACCACTCCACCACCGCCTTTTTCAGCACTGGTGGAGCAATGAAAATTCCAAGGTGCCGCTGTGGAGCAGAATTAGGCCACTCGGCCCATTGGGTCGGGTCTGCTCTGCCATGCGTGCTGCCCAGACTGTATGTTGTAGTAACTTGTATTGTGTGTGTTTGCTGTAGGCGATTGGAAGGTTCGAGGAAGGCTGCGCAGCACAGCAGGCCTGGAAGCAGTTCCACCACATGTGCTACTGGGAGCTGATGTGGTGTTTCACCTATAAGCAGCTGTGGAAAGTGGCCTACTTTTACGCTGACCTCCTCAGCAAAGAGAACCGCTGGTCTAAGGTAAGGGACTGGGAGTGGCGGGCGGCTGGGGGATGCGGTGGGAGGGGGGACGTGCGGGGCTGTTTGGGTGGGGGGACCAGTTAGTACTTAAAGAGTTAGTGTTTAAAGACTGACCACCCCCCCTCCTCAGGAATATGCAACACCAATGAATGATGGAACAGAGATTCTCCACATCAACAGCTCTGGATTTTACTTAGAACCATGGACAGGATTTTCCGGCCAAACTTACCCGGAAAATCCTGCCCGAGGTTAACGGACATTTGCATGATTCCACAAGCCCCCCTCTCCCCACTCGCCACTGTATAAGTGGAAGTACAGAAAGTGTTTCCATATTGAGGGAGACCAGGACCAAACGTAACACGTATAAGATAATCATTAATAAGTCCCAATATTTTAACACTGGGCTTATCGGCCAACTCAGAATCCATTAGACCAGACTGGAAGCCAATCAACCTTAATAAGATAAATCCTTTTGAATGAGAAATCCCTACAGTGTAGAAGGGGGCCATTTGGCCCTTCGAGCCTGCACTGACGACAATCCCACCCAGGCCCTATACCTGTAATCCCATGTATTTACCCTAGCTAGTCTCCCTGACACTAAAGGGGGCAGTTTAGCATGGCCAATCCACCTAACCTGCATATCTTTGGCCATGATAAATTGCCCCTTTAATGTCCAATCAACCTAACCTGCACATCTTTGGATTGTGGACGGAAACTGGATCACCCGAAGGAAACCCATACAGACACACGGAGAAGCCCATAAGATACAGGAGCAGAATTAGGCCATTCAGCCCATTCAATCATGGCTGATAAGTTTCTCAACCCCATTCTTGCACCTTTTCTCTATGTCCTTTGATCCCCTTGCCAATCAAGAACCTTTCTATCTGTGTCTTAAATACACTCAATGACCCGGCCTCCTCTGTGGTAATGAATTCCACAGATTCACCACCCTCTGGCTGAGGAAATTCCTCCTCAACTCAGCTGTAAAGGGTTGAGACACTAGGTTATGGGGATAGAGTCTGGGTGGGATTGTTATTGGTGTAGCCTTGATGGGCCGAATGGCCTCCTTCTGCACTGTAGGGATTCTATACATTAAATCAATCCCTTTAGTTGTCTTTTATTGACTTTCCTGTAGCAGTCTGGTACAGCTAAGGGTCTTTCTAGGCCATTTTGGGGGCAGTTAAGAGTGAACCACATTGCTCTGGCGTCGCACGTAGGCCAGGCCAGTTGAAGATGGCAGATTTCCTTCCCTGAAGGGACATTAGTGAACCAGATGGGTTTTTAATGACAATCTGATAGCTGGTTACCAAAGAAAGTTGTAGGTTACAGGAAGATATAGAAGGGATGGGCAGAGCAGTGACACACTGCCTTTCATCCTGATAAGTGTGAGGCGATTCACTTTGGAAGAAGTAACAAGACAAGGGAGTACTTAACGAATGGCAGGATATTAGGAAACGAGGATGGATCTTGGTGTATTTATTCACAGATCCCAGAAGGCGGAAGAGCAGGTGAATAGGATAGTTAAGAAGGAATATGGGATACCTGTTTTTATCAGTCATGGTATTGAGTACAAGAGCAGGAGGTGATGCTGGAGTTGTACAGAACGTTAGTTAGGCCACAGCTAGAGTACTGTGTACAGTTCTGGTCACCTCCCTATAGGAAGGATATGATTGCACTGGAGGGGGTACAGAAGAGATTCACCAGGATGTTGCCTGGGATGGAGCATTTGAGCTACAAAGAGAGACTGGATAGGCTGGGATTATTTTCTTTAGCGGAGAGAAGGCTGGGAGGGGACATGATTAAGGCGTATAAGATTCTGAGGAGTATGGACAGAGGAGCAGCTGTTCCCCTTGGTTGAGGGGTCAATCACGAGGGGGTGTAGTTTTAGAGTGGGGGGGGGCAGCAGATTCAGAGAGAATTTGAGGAAAAACCTTTTCACTCAGAGAGGGTGGTGGGAATCTGGAATATGCTGCCTGGGAAGGTAGTGGAAGCCGGAAACCTTTAAAACAAAATTTGGATGAGCACTTGAAACATCATAACTTCCAAGGATCTGGGACAAGTGCGGCACAGTGGTTAGCACTGCTGCCTCACAGCGCCAGGGACCCAGGTTCGATTCCTGGCTCGGAACACTGTCTGTGCAGAGTTGGCACATTGTCTGCACGGGTTTCCTCCAAAAATGTGTGGGTTTTGTTGATTGGCCATGATAAAATTGCCCCTTAGTGTCAGGGGGATTAGGAGGGTAACTATGTGTGGTTATGGGGATGGGGCTTGGGTGGATTGTTCTTGGTGTAGCCTCAATGGGCTGAATGGCCTCCTTCTGCATTGTAGACATTCTATGATAAAATGGGATTGGCGCAACTGTATTTTAGGTGCAGATTTGATGGGCCGAAGGGCCTTTTCTATGCAGTATGAAGCTCTTACTGAGGCTGGCTTCCAATTCCAAATTTCACTGACCAATGGAATTTAAGTTTCCCAGCTGTGTTGTGTGGTTTTGACACATCACCGTCATGTTCCCCTCATGTTTGACTCAACAATTTTCACAACCCCGACACTTCCTAGCTTAGGAGTTTAAAAAAACAGGGTGGCATGGACAAGATGGGCCTGTTTCCATACTGTAAACCTCTATGACTCTATGACTTCTAAACCCAACTTGGAACTTCTAGAAACATCTACACAGGGCAAATTTAGTTTGAACTCTTAATTATGATGAGCGGAAGGGACAAAGAGAAGAGATTGTGTGCGTTTGTTGAGCCATTTAGTTAGCGGCTTTTCCCAGGAAGATCTGGAAAATTTTGACCGCCAACGAATTGCAATTAACCTGGTTTCTTCTCTTAATCTTCAGGCTATGTATGTCTACATGAAAGCAGCGTACCTGAGCATGTTGCCTGCACATGAATCCAAACCCTTCGGAGACAATGAAGTCGAACTCTTCAGGTAGGTCAAAGTCCTTAAGGATATTTCTTCCCAATTCTTCTGAGCGCGTGAGAATTCCCACCCCCTCCTTCCCCGTCAATAACTTCTTACACCCCCATTTACATAATCCTCCTCCTGCTTTATCTATGTTAGTACCGCAGAATCATGTCCATATTCAGCCAACAATGATGTGGGCAGCACTGGGAAGGTCAGGAGTGACCTGCTGAGGTGGTCGCCCTGAGGATGAAATCTAACGAAAAGCCTTGAAGATTTCCAGTGATTGGGGACGTGACTGTTTCCATTGTTGGCTTGTTCCACTGTGGGATTGTCCGTGGGAAGAATGATTGTTGGTACCCTGCCTTGGAAACAAATGGGTTGGAATTTTCTAGCTGTTCCTGCCGGTGGGATGCTCCAGTCCCGCTTAAACCGAACCCCCTGAGATGGGTTTCCCGGTGACAGGGGGTGCATACAATGGGAAGCCCTGTTGACAGCGGTAGCACCAGAAGATCTTGCCACCAGCCAATGATGGACCACCTCTGCAGCAGTGAAACACACCGTGAGGGTGAGTGGAAATTGTCTCCCCCCCCCCGCCTGGCTCAGGTCTTTGTAGTTTGTGTGGAAGACCACCTTGAGATTTGGTATAAGATATAGGAACAGAATTAGGCCATTTGGCCCATCGAGTCCGCTCTGCCATTCTGATGGCTGATATGCTCCTCATTCCCGTTTTCCTTCCTTCTCCCCATAACCCTTCAACCCATTCCCAATTAAAAATCTGTCTAACTCCTCCTTAAATTTACTCACTGTCCCAGCATCCACTGCACTTTGGGGTAGCGAATTCCACAGATTCTCAACTCTCCGGGAGAAGCAGTTTCTCTCTCTGTTTTAAATTTGCTACCCTTTATCTTAAGACTGTGACCTCTCGTCCTAGAATGACTCACAAGAGGGAGCATCCACTCCACGCCTACTTTATCCACACCTTTTATCATCTTGTATACCTCAATTTGATCTCCCCTCATTCTTCTAAATTCCAGAGAGTATCAGCCTAAACTGTTCAATCTCTCTTCATACGACAAACCCCTCATCTCTGGAATCAATCTAGTGAACCTCCTCTGAACTGCCTCCAATGCCACTACATCTTTCCTCAAATCTTTCCCCTTATTATTAGTCCTTGTACACCTCTGACCGTGTGGCCAAATTCCCCTCCAACTCGATTTTCAAGTTTGCTGATGACACCACCATAGTGGGTCAGATCTCAAACAATGATGAGACAGAGTACAGGAATGAGATAGAGAATCTGGTGAACTGGTGCAGCAACAATAATCTCTCCCTCAATGTCAACAAAGCAAAGGAAATAGTCATCAACTTCAGTAAGTGTAAAGGAGAACATGGCCCTGTCTATATCAATGGGGATGAAGTAGAAAGGGTCGAGAGCTTCAATTTTTAGGTGTCAGCATGGTCTCCCCATGCTGACAGTATAGTTAAGAAAGCCCACCAATGCCTCTACTTTCTCAGAAGACTAAGGAAATTTGGCATGTCAGCTACAACTCTCACCAGCTTTTACAGATGCACCATAGAAAGCATTCTTTCTGGTTGTATCACAGCTTGGCACGGGCTCCTGCTCTGCCCAAGACTGCAAGAAAGTACAAAAGGTCGTGAATGTAGCCCAATCCATCACGCAAACCGGCCTCCCATCAATTGACTCAGTCTACGCCTCCCGCTGCCTTGGCAAAGCAGCCAGCATAATTTAGGGCCCCACGCGTTCTGGACATTCTCTCTTCCGTCTTCTTCCGTGGGGAAAAAGATACAGAAGTCTGAGGTCACATACCAACCGAGTCAAGAACAGCTTCTTCCCGACTGCTGTCAGACTTTTGAATGGACTTACCTCGCACTAAGTTGATTTTTCTCTACACCCTAGCTATGACTGTAACACTACATTCTGCACTCTCTCCTTTCCTTCTCTATGAACGATACGCTTTGTCTGTATAGCGTGCAAGAAACAATACTTTTCAGTGTAGGTTAATACGTGTAACAATAATAAATCAAATCAAATAACGGGACCAGGACTGTGCACGATACTCCAGATGTGGTCTCACCAATGCTTTGTATAGTTGCAGCAAAATTTCCTCATCTTTATATTCTATTCCTTTAGCTATAAATGCCAACATTCCATTTGCCAGTGAGGGAGGGCACCGTTTCTGTCAACAGCCTTCGATCCGACCCATATTTCCTGGAACGTGGCCACTCTGTTTCTCCTTCCTTTGCTGCTGTCATTCTCATTCCAATTCCTCAATCACGGATCTACTCTTCTGGGGACCTGTGTTTGAATCCTGCCACGGCAGATGGTAGAATTTGAATTCAATTAAAAAAAAGTCTAGAATTAAGAATCTACTGACGACCTTGAAACCATTGTCGGAAAAACCCATCCGGTTCACTGATGTCCTTTAGGGAAGGAAATCTGCCGTCCTTACCCGGTCTGGCCTACATGTGACTCCAGAGCCACAGCAATGTGGTTGACTCTCAACTGCCCTCGGCCAACCAGGGATGGGCAATAAATGCTGGCCCAGCCAGTGGCACCCATGTGCCACGAATGAAAAAGTTGATCCAGGCAAGTTGTTGGGTACAGTGACCGATTCAGATCCAGTCTCACCTCGCTGGAGAAGTATGCAGTGTGATTCAGTACAAGGCTTGCTTTGGTGAACTGATGTAACATTCATGCATCATCTGGTAACACTCAGGAAATCATTGCAGCCGACCTAGCTGCCCTTGGGGTAATCAACCTGCTAAAATTATCTTCTAGATAATTTTAAAAAATGTTTTGAACCCGGGTCCCCTGGCGCTGTGAGGCAGCAGCGCGAACCAATGTGTCATCTTAGAAATTAGATTTCTTTCTGAAAATAACACAATGTGGCTTAATTTGAGACAAGACTTGTGGTAAGTATAGCCGGACTTTGGATCAATGTTCTCAAAGCTGTGTCTGAAAGTCAAACCTGGATCTGTTGTGGACTAATTGATTGGTATGCTTCAACACATCTATTCTTATATCATGCCACCATTACGATGGCAGAATGCCAGTGAGATGGACGTTGGTGTTGTATATGTCTCTCCAGTGCCATGCTCCTATAAATAATCACTGCTGAAAGGTGAGACTGAGGACTGGAGGCAGACTACAGTCTGTACTCAACCCAACCGTGCTTGTAAAACCCAGAACAAAATGATTTGATTTATTATTGTCACATGTATTAACATACAGTGAGAAGTATTGTTTCTTGCATGCTATACAGACAAAGCATACAGTTCATAGAGAAGGAAGGGAGAGGGTGATGAATGTAGTGTTACAGTCGTAGCTAGGGTGTAGAGAAAGATCAACTTACTGCAAGATAGGTCCATTCAAAAGTCTGATGGCAGCAGGGAAGAAGCTGTTCTTGAGTCGGTTGGTATGTGACCTCAGACTTTTGTATCTTTTTCCTGATGGAAGAAGGTGGAAGAATGTCCAGGGTGCGTGGGGTCCTTAATTATTCTGGCTGCTTTGCCGAGGCAGCGGGAAGTGTAGACAGAGTCAATGGAGGTTGGTTTGTGTGATAGCCTGGGTTATGTTCACAACCCTTTGTAATTCTTGTGATGTTGGTCAGAGCAGGAGTCTGTACCAAGCTGTGATACATCTGGAAAGGATGCTTTCTATGGTGCATCTGTAAAATGTCTATTCTTGCATGTGATCCCCTGATTGAGCAGCACTTGCTGAATAATCCTGAGTTTTCTATTCATTTGTGGGATGTGGATGTCGCGGGCTAGGCCAGCATAGGTGGTGGTGAACTGCCTTCTTGAAACATTGCAGTTCCTGAGTTATAGGTACATCCACAGGGCTGTTGGAGATGAAGCCCCAGGATTTTGACCCAGCGACAGTGAAAGAATGGTGATATATTTCCAAGTCAGGATGGTGCGTGACTCAGAGGGGAACACTCCACATGGAGGTGTTCCCAGGTATCTGCTGCCTTTGTCCTTCTAGATGGTAGCAGGTTTGGAAGATGCTGCCTAAGGAGCCTTGGTGAGTTGCTGCAGTGCATCTTGTAGATAGTACAGACTGCTGCTACTGAGCGTTGATGATACAGGAAATGAATGTTTGTAGATGTGGTGCCAGTCAAGCGTGCTGCTTTGTCCTGGATGGTGTCGAGTTTTGAGTGTTATTGGAGCTGCACCCATCCAGGCAAGTGGGGAGTATCCCATCACATTGCCGACTTGTGCCTTGTAGGTGGTGGACAGGCTTTGGGGAGTCAGGGCGGGAGTTACCTGTCACACAATTCCTAGCCTTTGACCTGCTCTTGTAGCCACAGATTTCTATGGCTGGGTCCAGTTCACTTTCTGGTCAATGGTAAGCACACCCCAGGATGTTGATAGTGGTGGATTCAGCAATGGTAATGTAATCGAATGTCAAGGGGCAATTCCTGCTTGCCTGGCACTTGCGCGGTGTAAATGCTATTTGCCATTTAGCCCAAGCCTGGGTAGTGTCCAGATCTTGCTGCATTTGGACATGAACTGTTTCATTATATGAGAAGCAAATAGTCCTGAACATTATGCTATCATCAGCAAACACTTCTGAGTAGGTTCATAGCTCCCAATTTTAAGATATTCAATTGTAATATGACTTATTTACACTTGCTGGAAGTAACGTACATCTATAATTGACAATGGTTTCATGGTCATCAGTAGATTCTTAATTCCAAATGTTTGCTTTTATCGAATTCAAATTCCACCATCTGCCGTGATGGGATTTGAACCCAGGTCCCCAGAACATTAGCTGAGTTTCTGGATTAATAGTCTAGTGATAATACCACTAGGCCATCACCTCCCCGTGGCAAAATCCTGGCCAATTATAGTTGACTTGTCAACCAATCAGCAAAATAATATAAATTGTGATTATTTGAAATTTGGTGTTTGGCCTGATGAGTAGCAGATGAAAAGTTTCGACAGCATGTCTCTTTTCAGCGGTATTCATGTTACGATTACCTAGTTTAAAACCAGTGCAGAGTGAATACAGACAGTAATAAATGCAAGTTTGTTATTAATCACTATCCAATCTGAATATCCGTGTATGTTTTTTTTAACTGAGAACTGCTCTCTGTTTTTCTTACTCTCTTGTAGACAAGTTCCCCTGCTGAAACAGAAGATCGCAGGAAAGTCTCCTCCCACTGAGAAATTTGCCATAAGAAAAGCCAGGAGGTACAAATCCAATGATGCCATGAGGCTACCTGTGCCAGCACTAGTAAGTTCCACATAAATCCTCTGTAATACTGCAGCGACTATGGCCTGAATAAGGAGTTTTGATAATAAAGAGGCCACCTCTTCAACAGAAAACCATCCGTCTGTCATATTCTAGATTTAAAAAGTCAGGAGGAAAGAGCAGGATAGGGGAGCAAGTGCTTTAGATCAGGTTGACGGTCAGAACAGAGGAAGACTGGGAGAGGCTAAAGTATTTTTCTGAAATATTTTTGTGTATGGGATGTGATGGAGCCAGCTGGGACACTGGCTATAAAGTATGATTTGCTGAGTGTTATATATTTAAAAGGGTTGCAGATTGCTTCAAGAACTGTTCACGTGCTTTGATCGCAATATCATTAGGGTGCTGGAAGGGGCTGCTGTTTTACTTTCAGTCTTGCGCTCTCGGAGCAGAAAGAGCAGCTCTCCAATAAACCTGTTGTGTGCTACTTTGAATCCACGTGTGCAAACTGCATATTTTCTTTTCGTGTGGAACCCACACTCCTAAGTTTAAGGGAGATGTGCAGAGGAAGATTTTTACGCAGGGAGCGGTGGGTGCCTGGAACGTGCTGCCAGAGAAAGTGGTGGCAGCAGGAGCATTAGGAAAACTTGAGGTATCTGGATGGGTGGATGAATAGGGAGGGAATAGAGGAATACTGACGGAGGAAGGGCAGAAACAATTTTTTTTAGTTAAGTTTGGGCATCATGATCTGCATGGGCTTGGAGGACTGAAGGGCCTGTTGCTATTCTGGACTTTTCTTTGCTCTTTGCGCTAACATAGTTAGGGCCTTACAGCGAGTTGACTATTTCAGGTTATTGCTTGACTTGTCTCCAGGTCCGCTCTCCCAGTTTTGGCAACATTCCCCAGGTGGTGGACTTTGCAGGGTCGACCAGGCTGGGTGGTCCCGCCCTGGTGCCCTGGGTTGAGTACTTCACTCGGTTTTAATCCTTTACTCCTATTGAAGAACGCCTGAGTAACCCTGCATACTGCTCCCTCTGAGGTGACCTGAATCACTCACTGTCATCAGCCATCTCGCGAGTCAACCTCCGTTTTGTAGGCAGGAAGAACTGGGGAAGGGTGCACTTTGTTCAGGCTTCACTTTGACAAAGTGAGGATTGGGAGGCGGGGGGGAAGGAGGACGATGGGTGTGAGTCAGCTCCGTTCGGTCAATGGCTTTCTCAGCTGTGGCTCCGAGCACCAAGAGATGGTTCACTATCCAGCCTGAGACATCAGTCTAACCCTATCAGAGGCACGCAGCTGTGGCGAGATTGACCATTGTCGCCCTCTCCCTGTGACTATTAGGGACAGCACGATGGCCCAGTTGTTAGCACTGCTGCCTCACAGTGTCAGGGACCTGAGTTCGATTCCCGGCTTTGGGTCACTGTCTGTGTGGAGTTTGCACTTTCTCCCCGTGTCTGCGTGGGTTTCCTCTTACAGTCGAAAGATGTGCAAGTTAGTGGATTGGCTATGCTAAATTGCCCCTTGGTGTCCAAAGATATGTAGGTTAGATGGATTAATGGGATAAATGTGTGAGATTACGGGGATAGGGCCTAGGTAAGATCCTCTGTTGGAAAGTCGGTGCAGACTCAATGGGTCCAATGGCCACCTTCTGCACTGTAGGGATTTTATGATTCTATGGTTATAGAGCCCATCAATGGGTTTTAAAATAATTGCACTGTCAGATGGATATGTGTCTTAAGATAATAGTGAAATTCTGTGAATGCTGGAATCTGAAACAGAAAATAGAAAATCTCAGCAGGTCTGACAGCATCTGTGGGGAGAGAACAGAGCCAACGTTTCGACCCTGGGTGACCCTTAGTCAGAGCTGAAACACTGGTTGAATTCTCTCTCCACAGATACTGTCAGACTTGCTGAGATTTTCCAGCATTTTCTGTTTCTGTTTCAGAGCAATGCGTAGTTGACACTAATTTTTTAAAGGTTTACAAAGGTTTTAGAATATCTTTTGTAACTACAAAATGTTAGCACTCATGCTCACAGCTTAGTTTCTAGCAACCTTTGTGGTGTCTGCTTCCTTTGCTCTGAATCCGCACCCGGGCCTAATCAATGGAGCACAGTGAACATAGATCAGACACGCTCAATCGAACACAAAATGATTGAACACTACAGGAGCAAGAAGCCTATTAAAAATTGACCAGGAGATTTTCTTTAACAAATGTCCCTCTCTCTCTCTGCAAATAGGAGATGATGTACATGTGGAATGGCTTTGCAGTAATTGGTAAGCAGCGGGAGCTGACGGAGGAGATGTTACAAACAATCAGTGAAGCTGAGGCAGTACTGGAGCAGACCGCATGTATGTACTTAACCTAATCGCCAAAGGGCACCTTACACAGAACGCCTTGCTATGTCTCTCTCTCTCTCTCTCTCTCTAAGATGCTGGGAAGGATTTCGCACTCGGTGAATTTTTCGAGTTTTCCTTTCTCTTATTTTTGGCAAGCGTGGCTGCCAAGGTATGCACAGCAAGATCCCAAATGGAATAAAGAGCCAGCTGATGGACTAGGCCATTCAGCCCCATGACACTGGCTGCACCATTGGTGGAAAGTCCAACTGGGCCGTGTCCATAAGATGTAAGAAATAATAGCAGGATTAGGCCATTCAGCCCCTCGAGCCTTCCTCCCCGTTATGGCTGATCTTATTCCTGCCTGTACTCCACAGCCATTGACTCCCTTTAGTAATTTAAATATTTGTCTAACTCACCTTTGAATGTGCTGAGTGACCCACAGCCTCCCCTACTCACTGGGGAGGTGAATTCCGAAGACTAATGACCCTCTGGGTGAGGAAATAGAAACTTAGAAGCAGGAGTAGGCCATTCGGCCCTTCGAGCCTGCTCTGCGTTTTGATCATGGCTGATCATCAAATTCAATATTCTGATCTCCCCTTCCCCCTCTGTATCCCTTTAGCCCCAAGAGCTATATCTAATTTCTTCTTGAAATCACAGAATGTTTTGGCCTCAACTACTTTCTGTGGGAGTGAATTCCACACATTCACCACCCTCTGGGTGAAGAAATTTCTCCTCACCTCAGTTCTAAAAGGTTTACCCCTTATCCTCAAACTATGACCCCCTAGTTCTGGATTCCACCCCCCCATCGGGAACATTCTTTCTGAATCTACCCTATCTAACCCTGTTAGAATTTTATAAGTTTCTCTGAGATCCCCTCTCGCTCTTCTAAACTCCAGTGAATATAACCCTAATGGACTTAGTCTTTCCTCATATGAGACCTGCCATCCCAGGAATCAGCCTGGTAAAGCTTTCTGTTACCGTCAGGTAAACCTGAAGTTTGTTTTTAAAAAAGACACCCCTTATCATTGTTCTAAGCTTCCCCACAAGGAGAAAAATCCTCACAAAATTCTTCCAGTACTGAATTATCAGTGCTCCGGACCAAGAACAGGAGTTGAATTTCCAACCATGGATTGTCAAAGGAGGTCATTTGGCCCGTTGAGTCTGTGCTAGAGCTTTTGAAGAATATTCTAGTTAGCCCTGCTCTCCTTTTGTAGAATCTCTAGATCATTTGGCCCAATGAGCCTGCACCGACAACGATCTAACCCTATCCCTGTAACCCCAAGTATTTACCCTGCTAATCCCCCTGACACTAAGGGACGATTTAGCATGACCACACGGCTGCCTCACAGCGCCAGGGACCCGGGTTCGATTCCTGGCTTGGGTCACGGTGTGTGGAGTCTGCACTGTTTTCCATCGTGTGTGTGCGCATTTCCTCCAGTTTCCTCTGGCTGTGCTAAATTCTCCCTTAGTGTCAGGGGGACTAGCTAGGGTAAATGCATGGGATTGTTGGTGCAGACTCGATGGGCCGAATGGCCTCCTTCTGCACTGCAGGCTGCAAATATTACCTGGTTTCATGCTTTCCAAATAAGGGAAAAGGGTGCCCTCAAAACCCATTTGGTTCACTAACGTCCTTTTGGGGAAGGAAATCTGCTGTCTTTACCCGGTCTGGCCTCCATAGGAATTAGGCAAATTCAGCCCTTCGAGCCTGCTCCGCCATTCGATCAGATCATGGCCGATCTCTCCCTGGTCTCAAATCCACCTCCCCACCTGCTCCCCTTATCCCGTTCAATATCACAAACATCTATATCTCCTTCTTGAACCCATTCAATGATTCAGACTCCACCGCGTTACGGGGCAGCAATTTCCACAAATTCACCACCCTCTGCGAGAAATCGTTCCTCCTCATCTCAATGTTAAATCTACCGCCTCTCAACCTATACCTGTGACCTCTTGTTCTGGATTGTCCACAAGGGGAAACATTTGGTTTATGTTTACTCTATCAATCCCTTTTAAAATTTATATACCTTGATCAGATGCCCTCTCATCTTTCTAAACTCCAGCGAGTACAAGCACAAAACAGGCTGGCATGGTGGCACAACAGTTAGCACCGCTGCCTCTCAGTGCCAGGGACCCAGGTTCAATTCCCAGCACTGTCTGTGTGGAGTCTACAAGTTCTCCCCGTGTCTGCATGGGTTTCCTCCGGGTGCTCCAATTTCCTCCCACAGTCTGAAAGACGTGCTGGTTAGGGTGCATTGGCCATGCTAAATTCTCCCTCACTGTACCCGAACAGGCGCCAGAGAGTGGCGGCTACGGGATTTTTAGTTTAAAGTTTATTTATTAGGGTCACAAGCAGGCTACATTAACACTGCAATGAAGTTACTGTGAAAATCCTCTGATCGCCACACTCTGGCACCTGTTTGGGTACACTGAGGGAGAATTTAGCACGGCCAATGCACCCTAAACAGCACGTCTTTCGAACTGTGGGAAGAAACAGGGACACCTGGAGGAAACCCACACAGACATGGGGAGAATGTGTAAACTTAAGACAGAGACTCAAGCTGGGAATGGAACCCGGGTCCCTGGTACTGAGACAGCAGCGCTAACCACTGTGCCACCACAATAACTTCATTGCAGTGTTAGTGTAAACCTACTCGTGACACTTGTATATGAACTTTGAAACTGTTTAATCTCTCCTCGTATGTCAACTCTTTCATCTCTGGATTCCATGTGACTCCAGACCCACAGCAAAGTGGTTGACTCTTAACTCTCGCTCTTGTCAGAGGGAGGTTAACACTAGGAGCGATCAGTGCAAGGCGATCCCCCGGTCCTCACCTCTGCAACTTTCGCTTTGGGTCCCGTTCCATCAGACTAATTGCCTGTTCTTATCCCCTTCCCACCCCAGCTAACGAATACCTGACTGACGACAAGTGCGTGGTTAAACTCTTGAAAGGCTTGTGCCTGAGGCATTTGGGGAAGATTCTAGAAGCGGAGCAATGCTTTGTCTACGTTTATCATAAGTAAGTACCAGCAAGCGTCTCGGGGAGCAGGGGGTGAACGCGGCAGCTACAGAGACTGGGCTAACCTTTCCAACCCTTTGTTGACAGCGAGAAGAACATTAAATATGACCACTACTTGATTCCAAACGCACTTCTGGAACTCAGTCTGCTTTTTATACAACAGGCGAGAAAAGAAGAAGCCATTAAGTGGCTGAGGCGAGCAAAGTGAGTACTTTTTTCCTTAATTATTTTGATTTTTATTAGTGTCACAAGTAAGGCTTACATTAACACCACAATGAAGTTACTGTAAAACTCCTCTAATCGCCACACGCCAGCATTTGTTTTGATTTGATTTCTTATTGTCACGTATCAGTATAGTGAAAAGTACTGTTTCTTGCGCGCTACAGACAAAGCAAACTGTTCATGGAGAAGGAAATGAGAGAATGCAGAATGTAGTGTTACAGTCATAGCTAGGGTGTAGAGAAAGATCTATTTAATGCAAGGTAGGTCCATTCAAAAATCTGATGGCAGTAAGGAAGAAGCTGTTTTGTGTCGGTTGGTACATGACCTGACTTTTGTATCTTTTTCCCGCTGGAAGAAGGTGGATGAGAGAATGTCCGGGGTGCGTGGGGTCCTTGATTATGTTGGCTGCTTTGCCAAGGCAGCAGGAAGTGTAGACAGAGTCAGTGGATGGGAGGCTGGTTTGCCTGATGGATTGGGCTACATTCACGATCTTTTGTAGTTCCTTGCGGTCTTGGGCAGAGCAGGAGTCATACTAAGCTGTGATACAACCCGAAAGAATGCTTTCTATGGTGCATCTGTAAAAGTTGGTGAAAGTTGTAGAGGACATGCCAAATTTCCTTAGTCTTCTGAGAAAGTAGAGCATTGGTGGGCTTTCTTAACTATAGTGTTGGCATGGGGGGGGGACCAGGACAAGTTGTTGGTGATCTGGACACCTAAAAACAAAGCTCTCGACCCTTTCTACTTCATCCCTGTTGATGTAGACAGGGACATGTTCTCCTTTACACTTCTTGAAGTCATCCACTTCAAGAACATTCATAATCATAAATGATAACCTGCACATCTTTTTGACACTAAGATGCAAATTAGCATGGCCAATCCACCTAACCCACACATCTTTGGACTGAGAGAGAAAACCGGAGTGCCCGGAGGAAACCCATGCAAACACAGGAAAACGCACAAACTCCACACAGACAGTGACCCGAGGCTGGAATTGAACCTGGGTCTCTGGCACAGTGAGGCAGCAGTACTAACCATTGTACTGTCTTACAGATATTTCCATAACTTATCCATGGAAACACCGCCCAGCAGAGTGGGGCAGGTCAAATGCAGGGAAAGGGATAAAATGAGGACAATGATTGCATTTAAGGTGGTTTTACACTAGGTGGTGCTGTTTGCTAATCTATCCCAACACTACCTTGTGCTGCTGAATTTATGGCCAATTGAAGCAGATTCGGAAACAGCAAACAGACCCTGCTGCTAAAAACTCAGTAGGACATTAAAAAGTCCAAGCCAATTTTGCACACAGCAAGCTCCCATGAATGGCACAGTGGTTAGCACTGCTGCCTCACAGCACCAGGGACCCGAGTTCGTCGATTCCTGGCTTGGGTCACAGTCTGCACATTCTCCCTGTGTCTGCGTGGGTTTCCTCCGGGTGCTCCAATTTCCTCCCACTGTCTGAAAGATGAGCTGGTTAGGGTACATTGGCCATGCTAACTTCTCCCTCAGTGAACCCGAACAGGTGCCGGAGTGTGGCGACTAAGGGATTTTCACAGTAACTTCATTGCAGTGTTAATGTAAGCCTACTTGCGAAACTGGTAAACTTCAAAAAAAAAATTTTACTGCTTCGTAGCTCCACGGACCTGGGTTTGATTCCCGGCTTGGGTCACTATGTGGAGTTTGCACGGTCTCCCCGTGTCTGTGTGGGTTTCCTCTGGGTGCTCCGGTTTCCTCCCACACTCCAAAGATGTGCGGGTTAGACTGGCTGTGCTAAAAATTGCCCCTTAAGAGTTGTGAAATTCATAAATTAGAGGGATTAGTGGGTAAATATGTAGGGATATGGGGGTAAGGCCTGGGTGGGATTGTGGTGAGTGCTGACTTGATGGGCCGAACGGCCGCCTTCTGCACTGTCGGGTTTCTATGATTTCTGTGTAGTGTAGGTTAGGTTGCTTGGCCAAGCTAAATTGCTCCTTAGTCTTAGAGGAATGTTGGGGGATTAGCAGGGTAAATATGTGGGGTTATGGGGATAGGGTCTGCGTGGGATTGTTGTCGGTGAAGACTCGACGGGCTGAATGGTCTCCTCGTATACTGTCGGGATTCTGTTCTTCTCTGATGACCGGCTAAGTGAGTTTCTAGTGAGGTTAATGAGGAAAATTTGTGTTTGAAGCAATGCCATCAAATGTCCATCTGAGTGGGCGGATGGGGTCTAGGTTCAGCCTCTCATCCAAAAAGGTGACCCCTCTGACAGTGCAGACACTCCCTATAGAGGTGCAGCTGCTTCTGATTTTAGCCCTGGAGCCGATGGGGTAGTGTTTGAACCCTACAACCTTCCTGCTCACAGGGCCAAGGTCCTGCCCACTGAGACATGGCTGGGACTCTCAAACTGGACAGAGGCAGCAGAGCAGGTCAGTTACGAAGGCATATGGGACACTTTTTTAATCAGTCAGGGTATAGAGTATAAGAGCAAGGGGTAATGTTGGAGCTGTACAGGGCATAGGTTAGGTCACAGCTGTAGTGGGTGCAGTTCTAGTCACCTCACCTGTAGGAAGGATTGCACTGGAGGGGGCACAGAGGAGATTCACCAGGATGGAGCTACAAGGAGAGACAGGATAGGCTGGGATTGTTTTCTCTGGAGCAGAGAAGGCTGAGGGGGGGACATGATTGAGGTGGATCAGATTCTGAGGGGTATGGAAAGGGTGAGTTGGAGCAGCTGTCCCCTTGGTTGAGTGGTCAGTCATGAGGGGGCAGGAGATTCAGAGGGGATTTGAAAAAAGGAAAAGCAGACGGTGGTGGAAATCTGGAATGCACTGCTTGGGGAAGGTAGTGGAAGCTGGAAGCCTTTAAAAAATATTTGGATGAGCACTTGGAATATCATAACTCTCAAGGATCTGGGACAAGTGCAGGAAAATGGGATTAGTGCGACTTTAGTGATAGTTATTGTTGGTGCAGACTCAGTGGGCCTTTTTCTGCACTGTAAGACTATAGGAGTTAGAATCATAGAATCCTTACAGTGCAGGAGGCCATTCAGCCCATTGAGTCTGCACTGACAACAATCCCACTCAGGCCCTATTCCCGTAACCCCACATATTTACCCTGCTAATGCCCCTGACACCAGGGTCAATTTAGCATAGCCAATCCACCTAACCTCCATCATCTTTGGAGTGTGGGAAGAAGTCAGAGCCCCTGGGGGAAACCCACGCAGATACGGGGAGAACGTGCAGGCTCTGCATAGACAGTGACCCAAGCCGGGAATCGAACCCAGGTCTCTGGTGCTGTGAGGCAGCAGTGCTAACCACTGTGCCACTCTTTGACTGGGGATCAAGGATGGAGTTATTGGCCTGTTTCTGGGTTTGACTGATGGAAGGGCCTGTTCTGCTTCCCTGTAACTCTTACTCTCTCTCTCTCTCATTCTCAGGCAAAACTACAAAGACTACTCCATGGAATCCAGGACGCTTTTCCGAATACACGCTGCTCTTTCCAAACTAAAGGCGGAAAAGGACGAGAATGGGTTTGAGGTGACCGCCCTTTAGTGGGAGAGGTGGGGGAGAACCCGATGCAAAAACAACAGAGGACTTAACAGATGTAAAAAGTGGCTTGAGGTTGGTGGGAGCAGAGTTAGAAATAAATGGAAATGCTTCCGCCCGAGAATACCTGAGGGTCCGGGAGTGCAGGTGGGGGAAGGGGGAGAATATTAATTTTTACATGGTGGGATATGCGAGAGCTTGAGGGAAGCTGGTGTGCCCAGGCTTAATCTCAGACTCAGTCAGGGAAGGCAATAAGACCAGTGATATTCTCGCTAGACTACTAATCCAGAAACTGAACTGGAGACCCAGGTTCGAATCCTGCCATGGCACCTGGTGGAATTTTAATTCCAGATTTTTTTTAAAAAAAATTGAATTAAGAAACTACTGATGACCACGAAACCATTGTTGGAAAAACCCATCTGGTTCATTAATGTCTTTTAGGGAAGGAAATCTGCCGTCCTTACCCGGTCTGGCCTACATGTGACTCCAGAGCCACAGCAATGTGGTTGACTTTCAATTGCCCTCAGGCAACTAGGGATGGGTAATAAATGCTGGCCCAGCCAGCGACGCCCATGTCCCACGAATGAATAAAAGAAATTGTCCCTTTGCACCTCCTGCCCTCAAATGCAAAAGGGCAGTGTTGTCATGGTGATGGAGCTGCCCTATTTCGAACCACAGGGCCTGTTTTCCTCGCGATTATCTTCTCTTGGGGTAAAAGGTATACAGATCATCATTACCGTCACACTAATGGAATATGAAATGCTTCCCTTACCTCGAGACATCTAATTGCGCTGGCTCCTGGACGACTTTATGAAAAGAGCTTTATGCTTTGACGCAAACCAGCCATTATTTCTTTTTGGAGGAATGGAGGCCTGTCAGTGTAGGCCGCAAGGGTTCAGAGGTCAAGTTCAGAAGTGGGGATGTTCGCCGATGATTGCACACAAAGTTCAGCATCATTTGCCATTCCTCAGATTCTGAAGCAGTCCATGTTCAAATGCAACAAAATCTGGACAATATCCCAGCTTGGGCTGGCAAGTAACATTCGCACCATCACCAATAAGACAATGACCATCACCAATAAGACAATGACCATCACCAATAAGAGACACTCCAACCATTGACATTCAATGGTGTTACCTTCACTGAATCCCCAACTATCAACATCCTTGGGGTTACCACTGACCAGAAACTCAATTGGAGTCGCCACATAAACACTGCATACAACAGCAGGCCAAGGGGTAGGAATATTGCAGCGAGTAACTGACTTCCTGATTTCCCCAAAGCCTGTCCACACCTACAAGACACAAGTCAGGAGTGTGATGAATACTCCACACTTGCCTGGATGGGTGCAGCTCCAACAACACTCAAGAAGCTCGATACTATCCGGGACAAAGCAGCCCTGTTTGACACCACGTCTATAAACATTCACTCCCTCCACCACCGACGCTCAGTAGCAGCAGTGTGTACATCTACGAGTGCACTGCAGCGACTCACCAAAGATCCTTAGACAGCACTTTCCAAACTCATGACCACTTCCATCTAGAGGGACAAGGGCAGCAGATACACGGGAAGTTCACCTCCAAACCACTCACCATCCTGATTTGGGAATATATCGGCCGTTCCTTCACAGTCGCTGGGTCAAAATCCTGGAATTCCCTCCCTAACGGCATCGACCCACAGCACATGGATAGCAGTGATTCAAGAAGGCAGTTCACCACCACCTTCTCAAGGGGCAACTAGGGATGGGCAACAAATGCTGGCCAGCCAGCGACACCCACGTCCTACAAATGAATTAAAAAAAACTTGTTCGTATAACTTTGTTTAATATTTAATTCACTGTATATAATCGACAATGCATTTTAGAAAGAAGCTGGGATCTGTGAGATCAGTAGTTCCTTGAAGTAATGGGAGATTGAGACAATTAATAAACTTTCCCACACAAGTTCCTTTACATTCAACACTCTTAATGGGCTTTACATCTTGCATTGACTCACTCTTTTTCTCCCCCTGTACATCAACCAGTTTTACAAACACGAGTGGTTTGGTTCTGGCTGGTACTTTGATTTGATACAACGGGTAGAAGCTTTGCTGCTTAATTTGAAGAAACTGGTTTATAGAATCATTTTGCTATGCCATACCAAATCATTCAGGCCCCATTCCAGTTGAGGTGACTTCACTCACCTTTGGACAAGAGAGGCAGCAGGCTCTCCTTGCCTGGCTCCAACACTTGAGAACCATCGACACCATCTGGGACAGAGCAGCCCCGCTTGATTGACATCCCATCTGCCATCTCCAACATCCACTCCCTCCACCATCGACACACACACAGTGGCAGCAGTGTGTACCATCTCCAAGATGCACCGCGTGACTCACCGAGGCTCCTTCGGCAGCACCTTCCAAATCTCGACCTCTACTAGCTAGAAGGACGAGGGCAGCAGACACGTGGGAACACCACCTCTTGCAAGTTCCCCTCCAAGCCACTGATTTGGAAATATATCGGCTGTTCCTCCACAGTCGCTGAGTTTGACCCAGCGACTCTGAATTCCCTCCCAATTGGCACTGGTGTATCTACATCATGTGGACTGTGATGGTTCAAGAAGGTGGCTCCACCTTCTCAAGGGGCAATTAGGGATGGAGAATAAATGCTGGCCTAGCCAACAATCCTGACTTGGAAATATATCGGCCGTTCCTTCACAGTCGCTGGGTCAAAATCTTGGAATTCCCTCCCTAACGGCGTCGTGGGTCAACCCACAGCACGTGGACCACAGCGATTCAAGATGGCAGCTCACCACCACCTTCTCAAGGGGTGACTAGGGATGGGCAATAAATGGCCCACATGCCATAAGAAAAGAATAAGATGACCCCCTATCCTCCCACCCTTACTGAGCTCCAATCTAAGGTAGATTTCCCCTGGATAGCACAGCCATTTCCAAAATCTAAACCGGAAGTAATTAATTAATTGAATAGTCAGTTTCTGCATTCCCACTTCTGTTCGGGGTTGCAGGTTCATAGAATCTCTACAGTGCAGCAGGAGGCCATTTGGTCCATCGAATCTGCACTGAGCAAATCCCAGCCAGGCCCTGTTCCTGTAACCCCACATATTTAACCTTCTAATCTCCCTTGACATTAAGAGGAAATTTAGTACGGTCAATCTAATCCGCACATCTTTGTACCGTGGGGGGGAAAGCAGAGCGTGAAGAAACCCTTGCAGACATGGGGAGAACTTGCAGACTCCATACCGACAATGACCCAAGGCTGGAATTTGAACCCAAGTCCCTGGCGCTGTGAGGCAGCAGTATTAACCCACTGTACTGCCTAGGATTTTAGAAGTCTATTTTTGTTTGCAATTCAATCCACGATTCCCAAGTCCGGTAATGGTCAAGAGCACCAATTCTGGCATTTCAAATCCAGAGAGACTCTGGCAACTCTCCCGCTACACTCCCAAAACTCCCGTATTTAAAACGACAAGAGAGAAAACCCTTGTCAAAGCCCATTTGGGCTGTGGGGCAAAGGATCGTCTGGTCTCGAAACATCAGCTCTT
The DNA here is from genome assembly GCF_965287045.1 of Carcharhinus amblyrhynchos. NCBI lineage: Eukaryota > Metazoa > Chordata > Chondrichthyes > Carcharhiniformes > Carcharhinidae > Carcharhinus > Carcharhinus amblyrhynchos. The sequence continues at coordinate 8,571,115 of NC_137356.1, forward strand.
TTCTCCCCTTACACACGCTGCCAGACCTGCTGAGATTTTCCAGCATTTTCTCTTTTGGTTTCAGATTCCAGCATCCGCCGTAACTTGCTTTTGTTCAGTGTTTAAAACTGCTCTTTTAATGAGGAGTGTCAAATCCTTGCATTTAACCCAGGGAGATCACTATGGCAGTGTAGGGGGGAGGCCGTGCAGAACTCACAACTGTATCCCGGGTGCCTTGCCTGATCTTAAGCTCAAACGGCCTCTGAACCCCACCCTGGTGAGCAATCATGCAGAGCCCCGTACTGATCTGGTTCTATCCCCCATCTGTTCAAAGACTGAACATTCATATTTAAAAAAAAACTTCATTTCATCTTACTTGAGACGCTGCAAAACTGCAAATTTACAGGTGATTTAATTAAGTGCTGCGCGTACTGAGCACAAGAATTTTGTACCGCATTATTTCAAAATGGATTAGAAGCAAATCATTTTAATTTATGTCAATTAACTTTCAGAATAAAATAGAAATTTGGCTAAAGATCTCTTTGGATTTTGTCATTTAAAACCATTTGAACACTTACAATCTTAAGTTTAAGTTTATTTATTGGTGTCGACTTTAACGTTGCAATAAAGTTACTGTGCACTCTGGCGCCTGTTCGGATACATTGAGGGAGAATTTAGCATGAATAATGCACCTTAACCAGCACATCTTTTGTCCTATGGGAGGAAACCCACGCAGACACAGGGAGAATGTGCACATTCTGCACAGAGTGGTGAAGGCAGCATTCGGCACGCTTGGTTTCATTGGTCAGAGAATTGAATAGAGGAGTTGGGGACATCTTGTTGAAAGGTTTATTGATTTATTAGTGTCATAAGTAGGCTTACATTAACACTGCAGTGAAGTGACTGTGTAAATCCCTTAGTTGCCTGTTTGGGTAACACTGAGGGAGAATTTAGCATGGTCAATGCGCCCTAACCAGCACGTCTTTTGGACTGTGAGAGGAAACAGTAGCAGCCGGAGGAAACCCATGCAGACACGGGGAGAACATGCAAACTCCACACAGTCAGTGACCCAAGCTTGGAATTGAACCCAGGTCCCTGGTGGTGTGAAGGAGCAGTGCTAATCACTGTACCATCCCAAAGGTTGTACAAGACATGGGTAAGGCCACACTTGGAATACTGTGCGCAGTTCTGTTCACCCTATTATAGAAAGGATATTATTAAACTAGAAAGAGTGCAGAAAGGATTTCCTAGGATACTACTGGGACTTGATGGTTTGAATTATAAGGAGAGGCTGGATAGACTGGAATTTGTCTCTCTGGAGTGTAGGAGGCTGAGGGGTGATCTTATAGAGGTCTATAAAATAATGAGGGGCATAGATTAGCTAGATGGTCAACATCTTTTCCCAAAGGTAAGAGAATCTAAAACTAGAGGGCATAGGTTTAAGGTGAGAGGGGAGAGATACAAAAGTGCCCAGAGGGGCAATTTTTTCACACAGTGGGTGGTGAGTGTCTGGAATGAGCTGCCAGAGGTAGTAGTAGAGGCGGGTACAATTTTGTCTTTTCAAGAGTCAGTCACATGGATAAGACGCGTATGGAGGGATATGGGCCAAAGGCAGGCAATTGGAACTAGCTTAACAGTTAAAAAACGGGGAGGCATGGACAAGTTGGGCCGAAGGGCCTGTTTCCATGCTGTAAACCTTGATGACAGTGACCCCAAGACGGGAATCGAACCCGGGTCCCTGGCACTGTGAGGCAGCAGGGCTGACCAGTTTAAAGTTTCTCTACTAATGTGGCAAGTAGGCTTACCGCAATGAAGTTATTGGGAAAATCCCCTGTGAAAACCACCGTGCTGCTGGATGAGAGGGTAGAGAGTTTGAATCCCAGCGCGGAATTCAGATCTGGGAATAAATCTGGAAATTTGTTGGGCAGTGGGGCGTCTGAGAAAGATAGCGCGCGTGCAATAATCACCGGCTTCACAGATGACCCACTGGTGTGGGGATCAAGGGTTATGGGGAAGAGGCAGGAGAATGGGGTTGAGAAACATACCAGCCACAATCGAATGGCGGAGCAGACTTGATGGGCTGAGTGGCCTAATTCTGCAACTATATCTTATGGCTTTATGAGTGGAGGGGAGTCGACCATCTTTGTTGGCTCCGACTCAACTTGACCCTGGTCTAATATTCGATTCTTTACTTGCCTCTGAGACTGTGTTACAAGCCCAACAGCTATACTTGGCTTTGACCCAGGGTGATGCGGGCTCCAAACGTCAGCTCTCATCTCTCCTCACAGATGCTGCCAGACCTGCTGAGATTTTCTCTTTTGGTTTCAGATTCCAGCGCCTGCATGTAATCTGCTTTTATTAGCTGTACAAACATTTAGCTGTACAAATATAAATCAGCACAAAGACAGCTCCCAGAACTGGGTCTCGGGGAAGGCAGACGGTAACTGTGACTGTGTCACGTACTGAATTAAAAATAGCCGGGTGGTTTAGGATTGAAACAGTTCACACGCGTGTTAAAGTCATTCCAGTGAACCTGTTCAAATCAGGTGAATGAAATGTCTTTGCAGGGTCCTACCCCGGTAACGTGAATGCAATCGGTTTAAGGGGCGCCTGTTGTCGCTGCTGTAGCCTCGCTCCCGGCGCTCTCTCCCCTCTGCCGCCTCTTCAGCAGTTTGCGCTTCCTCTTCTCCTCTTTCTCCAGCTCCTTCACCATCTCCTGGAACTTGGAGCTGCGCGGGTCGATGCTGTAACCGAAACGCTCCCGGGCCTCGGACAGCAGCCGCTCCCTCCTGGCCTTCTCCTCCCTCTGCTTTGCCTTCAGCTCCCGCTTCTCCCGTCGCCAGTCTGCCACCATCTGGGGCATCTTGGCCATGTTGGCGGCAATCAGCTTTTCCCTGAGGATAGAGTGGGTGGGGAGGGGATGGAGAGAGAGAAGAGATTTCATCCAGGTCAGGCGTCAGAGATCCACTGACCCCTACCAACCAAGACCCCGCCACCCCCACTCAGTCTTCATACCTATGGAAGAGTGATCCAATTAAACTCACTTTGCTGCAATCCTCTCCACATTTTTCAAGAACTTAGAGCTCACAACACAGTCCCAGGGCAGATCGTTTAGAACCGAGATACAGAGGAACTTGTCACTCAGAGAGTGGTGAATCTTTGGAACTCCCTGCCTCAGAGGGAATTTTGGTGGCTCTGGCTTGGGGTGCATTCACAGCAGAGGTCAATGATATCAAGGGCTATGGGGATAGTGAGGGAATCACAGAATTCCTAAAGTTCAGAAAGAGGCCATTTGCCCTATCGAGTCTGCACTGACCTTTCAAAACACCATCCCGCCCAGGTCCCCCCACCCCCGTGCATTAAGTGTGGCTAATCCCCCTAACCTGCACATCTTTGGATACTAAGGGACAATTTAGCATGGCCAATCCACCCTAACCTGCACATCTTTGGGCACAAAGGGCTAGGTCCCAAATGCAAGCTTTGGTCCCAGTTTAAAGTTTACTTATTAGTCACAAGTATGCTTACATTAACACGACAATGAAGTTACTGTGAAAATCTTTTAATTGCCCTACTCTGGTGCCTATTCGGGTACACTGAGGGAAAATTTAGCACAGCCAATGCACCCTAACCAGCACGTCTTTCAGACTGTGGGAGGAAACTGGAGCATCCGGAGGAAATCCACGCAGACACGGGGAGAACATGCAGTCTCCACACAGGCAATTTAGCACGGCCAGTCCACCTAACCTGCACATCTTTGGACTGTGGGAGGAAACTGATGCACTTGGAGGAAACCCACACAGACACAGGGTGAATGTGCAGACTCCACATAGACAGTCACCCAAGTTGGATTCGAACCTGGGTCCCTGGAGTTGTGAGACAGCAATGCTAACCATTGTGCCATGGAAGGTAGTGCTGAGGTAGAAAAATGAACTATGTTCTAGTTAAATAGCAGAACAGGTTTGCGGGACAGAACAGGCTGCTCCTATGTTCCTATCACCATCTGGAAGTTACTGAATCTGCCTCCTCCTTCACCCAGAATGCAGATCACAACAAAATCCAAAAGAAAATTAAAAGTGCCCACTTCTTTTGCTTGTGAGTGATGGAAGGATTTGAAAAGTATTGGTTAGAGGGGTTAAAGCTTTCCTTAGCCGCTTTAGCAAGACAGTGCAGATTTTCGAATGGGCCTGATGTTAGCACCTAAGTGCAGGGAATGCTGCCTTGAAGTTTGAACAAAGGTCATTTAGGAGGAGCCCACCATCATCTCAGTGGCCGTAAACCACACAGAGTTTTCTCGCCTTTGATTATATGACCTGCTACTGATCTACATTTTCACGCCTGCTGCTAAAACCCTGCATTAGCACCTCGTTGAGCAGCTGTGAAGGGGGCGAGGACATTGTCACAACTCACATCGAGCGCTTGACAGCTCAGAAGGTCGAGTACACCAAGGGTCAGGTCCCGAGTGCGGGCTTTGGTCCCAGTTTACAAGTTTAATTATTACTGTCACATTGTGCCTGTATAGTGCACAAGAAACAACATTTTTCACTCTATACTAATACATGTGACAATAATAAATCAAATAAGTAGACTTACATGAACACTGCAATGAAGTTACTGTGAAAATCCTCTAGTTGCCACACTCTGGCACTCGTTCTTGTACATTGAGGGAGAATTTAGCATGGCCAATGCACCCTAACCAGCACAAAGTTCTCATCCATCAGTGAGAAAGTGGGGCAGCATGGTGACACAGTGGTTAGCTCTGTTGCTTCACAGCACCAGGGACCTGGGTTTGATTCCTGGCTTGGGTCACTGTCTGTGTGGAGTTTGTACGTTCTCCCCGTGTCTGCGTGGATTTCCTCCAGGTGCTCCGGTTTCCTCCCAAAGTCCGAAAGAGGTGCTGGTTAGGGTGCATTGGCCGTAAACCACACAGAGCTTTCTCGCCTTTGATTACATGACCTGCTACTGATCTACGTTTTCACGCCTGCTGCTAAAACCCTGCATTAGCACCTCGTTGAGCAGCTGTGAAGGGGGCGAGGACAGTGTCACAACTCACATTGAGCGCTTGACAGCTCAGAAGGTCGAGTACACCAAGGATCACGTCCCGACTGCAGGCTTTGGCCCCAGCTTAAAAGTTTGATTATTAGCGTCACATAATACAGTGCACAAGAAACAATACTTTTCATTCTATACTAATAGATGTGACATTAATAAATCAAATAAGTAGGCTTACATTAACACTGCAATGAAGTTACTGTGAAAATCTCCTAGTCGCCACACTCCAGTGCCTGTTCGGGTACGCTGAGGGAGAATTTAGCATGGCCAATGCACCCTAACCGACATGTCTTTCAGACTGTGGGAGGAAACCAGAGCACCCAGAAGAAACCCACGCAGAGAACCTGCAGACTCCACACAGACAGTGACCCGAGCTGGGAATCAATCCTGGCTTCCTGAGAGGCAGCAATGCTAACCGTTGTTGCCACTCGGGAATTATGTCGGCCGATCCTTCACTGTCGCTGGGTCAAAATCCTGGAACTCCCTCCCTAACAGCATTGCGGATGTACCTATACCTCAGGGACAGCAATGGTTAGAGAAGGCAGCTCGCCACCACGTTCTCTAGGGCAACTAGGGATGGGCAATAAATGCTGGCCCAGCCAGGGATTCCCATGTCCCACGAATGAATAAAAAAAGTCTCACTCCACAGACCTCTGAAGAACAGCCCAAGCTGACCCTCCCAGCACGGTACATGCTGCACTGCCAAGACGTGCCTTCTTCCAGAAGAATCATTAAACCAACGCCCAATGAGGTCAATTCAAAAGATCCCATGGCACTCATCGGGAAGGAGACAGAAAGTGATCCTCGAAAAGGGAACTCTTCCCAATGTCCTGGTCAACATTTATCCCACAATCACCACTGAAAACCCACGTTCCATACTGGAGCTTATAGAAATTATAGAAACCCTACTCTAAAGAAAGAGGCCATTTGACCCATCGAGTCTGCACTGACCACAATTAAACCCAGGCCCTCTCCCCATATATTTACCCATTAATCCCTCTAACCTATGCATCTCAGGACACTAAGGACAATTTTTAGCACAGCCAATCAACCTAACCCATACATTTTTGGACCGTGGGAGGAAACCGGAGCACCCGCAGGAAACCCACGCAGACACGGGGAGAATTTGCAAACTCCACACAGACAGTGACCCAAGCTGGGAAACGAACCCAGATCCCTGGAGCTGTGAAGCAGCACTGCTAACCACTGTGCTATCGTGCAGCCCCGAGCTTGCTAGGGGACGGGCAGCAAGGAATAGAAATCAGTGGAAAAAGACAGTTCACAACGCAGTCAACACTCGGAACGACAAGACACGGACATAGCGATTGTAAATCACTTGGGTTGCCAACTGTAATCTCAGGACTCAGATGAGGAAGAACTTCTTCTCACAGAAAATTGTGAACCTGTGGAATTCAGACAGAGGGCGGTGAGTGTCTGGAACTCGCTGCCGGGGAAGGTAGTGGAAGCAGATACAATAGTGATTTTTAAGGGGCGTCTTGACAAACACATGAATGGGATGGGAATAGAGGGATATGGTCCCTGAAAGGGTAGGGGGTTTTAGTTCATTCAGGCAGCATGGTTGACGCAAGCTTGGAGGGCTGAAGGGCCTGTTCCTGTGCTGTAATTTTCTTTGTTCTATCATAGAAAGCTGTTGGTTCAGTTAGATATATTCAAGTGGGAGCTGGACATGGCCCTTGTGGCTAAAGGGATCAAGGGGTATGGAGAGAAAGTGGGAGTGGGTACCGAAAGTTCATGATCAACCATGACCATATTGAATGGTGCTCAGTGGGCCGAATGGCCTAACCCTGCACCTATTTTCTACTTGTCTAAATGTACCCTTGAAGATTTCAGGTCGCCAAATGCAGTTAAATGTGCTCAAAGTGGCTGCTTTGTTTTTCACATTACAATCAAGCAGAGTCAATGTGATCTTGTGAAAGGGAAATCACGTTTGACTAATTTATTCGAGTTCTTTGGGGAAGTAACAAGCAGGGTGGATAATGGGAAATTTGCAGATGCTGTCTGCTTCCCAAAGTGCCACTTCAAAGGCCACTACACAAGATAAGAGCTCGTGACGTGGGAGGGAAACATACTCACAGGGATAGAGGGTTGGTTAGCGAGCAGAGAGCTGGGATAAATTGATATTTTTGGGTGGGCAAGCTGGAACTAGTGGAATGCCACAAAGATCAATGTCGGGGCCTCATCTATTGACTGGGGGAGGCGATGGCCTGGTGGTATTATCGCTAGACTATTAATCTAGAAACTCAGCTAACGTTCTGAAGACCCAGGTTCAAATCCCGCCACAGTAGATGGAGGAGTTTGAATTCAATAAAAATCTGGAATTAAATGTCGAATGAAGACCATGAAATGATTGTTGGATTGTCTGTACTGACCACAATCCCAACCAGACCCTATCCCCATAACCCCATGTATTTACCCTAACTAATTCCCCTAACATGAAGGGGCAACTGAGAATAGCCAATCCACCTAATCTGCACATCGTTGGATTGTGGGAGAAACTGGAACACCTGGAAGAAACCCACGCAGACACGGGGAGAACGTGCAGACTCTACACAGACAGTGACCCAAGCCGGGAATCGAATGCAGGTCCCTGGCGATGAGAGGCAGCAGTGTTAACCACTGTGTCACCATATGGAAAAAAATCTACTGTCCTTACCTGGTCTAGCCTACGTGCGACTCCAGAGCCACAGCAATATGGTTGACTCTCAGCTAATCTCCAAGGGCAATTAGGGATGGGCAATAAATGGCCAGCCAGCGACACTCATGTCCCATGAATGAATTTAAAAAATCTAGGTCAATGATTCAAATGAAATGTATAGCTGCTAAATTTGCTGATGTCACAAAGATAGATAGGAGGGTAGGCTGTGCGGAGGACTAAAGGACACAAAGGGATATGGAGAGGCCTAAATAAGTGGGCACAAATTTGGCAGATCCAGTACAATGTGGGAAAATGTGAACTTTGGGAGGAAGAAAAGCAGAATTATTTAACTGGAGAGATTGCAGTGACTGCACTTCAGAAACGAAATGAAGACTTTAAATGAAGATTTCACTTAAAAACAGTATGGAATAGCCACATCATCTCGATTATAATGAAAATTTGTCTTCTGAAAGCCATTGTGTGACTGGTGATAATGTGGACAGTTGCACAGTGGCAGTCGTTAGTGCTGCTGCCTCACAGCGCCAAAAACCAGGTTCGATTCCAGCCTTGGGTCACTATTTTTATAGAGTTTGCACATTCTCCCCGTGGCTGTGTGGGTTTCCTCCAGGTGCTCCAGTTTCCTCCCACTGTACAAAGAAGTGCAAGTTAGGTGGATTGGCCATTGCTAAATAGCCCCTTACTGTCAGGGGGATTAGCAGGGTAAATATGTGGGACTATGGGGATAGGGCCTGAATGGAATTGTTGTTGTTGCAGACTTGATGGGCTGAATAGCCTCCTTCTGCACTACAGAGATCCTATGATTTTTCTCTGAAAAACCAGAGTGATGAGGCTCGAATAGAGCATTTGAAATGAAAGCACTTAGACATATATGCTTTATGTTCGGCCAGACAGACAAATGAGTGGATGTCCGAGAAAGCTGGTGTTCAAGAGGAACTTTTCGGACGCCGAGGAAGGTCACGTATTTTGGATGGGTGATCCGTGCTGGAGTGGCGCGTTTAGAATAACAAAAGAGGTGACACAAGGTAAAACACTTGGAAAAAGTGCACAGGATAAAACCCAAGATGGATCATATCGGAATGTGGACTGGCAATGAAGGATAGAAATTAGTGGATAAAGATAGTTCGGCCAAGCCCTCAACGACAAGACAGACACAGACAGAGTGCTGTACTGTACTTTGTGACTCGGGTTGCCAACTGTAATTAAATGAATCCCTGGATATTTCAGTACATTACTTCATAGAATCCCTGCAGTGCAGGAGGCCATTTAGCCCATTGAACCTGAACCGGCCACAATCTCAACCAGGCCCTATCCCCATAACCCCTTGCATTTACCTTAGCTAGTGCTCTGACACTAAAGGGCACTTTAGCATAGCAATCTACCTAACCTATACACCTTTGGACCGTGGGAGGAAACTGGAGCACTCAGAGGAAACACACACAGACGCAGGGAGAACATGCAGATTCCGCACAGTGACCCAAGCCAGGAATCGAACCCAGGTCCCTGGCATTGTGAGGCAGCAATGCTAATCACTGTGCCACCATGCCACCCAAATGTACTTGCTCCCACTCCCCACCCCTCACCACACTCCAGCCATCAGTCGACCACATGTCTCGCTGTGTTGGCGCACTGTCTTCCTACGCCAGTAGGCAAGAAAAATACGATTCATTAACCAATTAAGTTTAAAGCTTATTTATTAGAGTCACAAGTAGGCTTACATTAACACTGCAATGAAGTTACTGTGAAAATCCCCTAGTTGTCACACTCCAGCACCTGTTCAGGTACAGTGAGGGAGAATTCAGCACAGCCAATTCACCTCAACCAGCATGTCTTTCGGACTGTGGGAGGAAACCCACATAGACACGGGGAGAACTTGCAAACTCCACGTAGACAGTGATCCAAACTGGGAATTGAAACTGGGTCCCTGGCGCTGTGAGGCAGCAGTGCTAAGAACAGAACTACAGAATGGTAGAATCTCTACAGGGCAGGAGATGGCCATTCAGCCCATCGAATCTGCACCGACTATGAACCCACCCTGGCCTTATCCCCGCACTGACACTTGGTGATCAGCCAAAAGAGCTTTCCCAATTTTCAACAGTTTGCTATCTAGTGAAAAAAACAGAGACCAAAAAAGAAACCGCTGGAAAATCTCAGCAGGTCTGGCAGCACCTGGAAGGATGGATTGATCAATTTTTTCTAAAAAAAAATCTCAATTTCTGCCTAAAGTCACACACTGATTTTCAATTCTGGGAGACTCCAGGCCAATCCGGGAGGAGTTGGCAACCCTGTGCTGTGGATGGGACAGGCGCTATGGCAATGTAACTCAGTCCTTCTCACCTCTCCCGCTGCTTCTTCTGCTGCTCCAGCTCCTGGGCGCGGAGGTTGCTCAGCATCTGCTGTAGGCTGGGCTCCCATTCGGCCTGGTGGGCGGCCAGGTCCGCGGCCTGGGGCCACAGCGAGGCGGCCTCCACCCCCGAGGCGCTGCCCCAGCGGCCGTACCGCTTGCGCAGGGCCTGCGGGCTGCGCTGCCACTCGGGGCTGCCGTCATGCGGCAGGTAGAAGCCGCTCAAGTCCAGGCCCAGGCGCCGGGCATTGTAGCAGGCCCGGACCTCCCACAGCGGGGCCGGGAGCCGCTGCAAAAACCGCCGCCCCAGAGCCGCCAACATGGGCGCCGCCATCTTGGATCCGCGGGGGTCCTCCCGCCTCCTGAGGTGGCCCTCAAAGCGCCTGCTGAAAAGTTTTCCATAACTTCTTAAAAAGTAGCTGCACTCAGACACAGATAAGTGTGCAAGTGACACCTCTTCACATTACAACATCTAGCCTTCATTTGCTGCCACTCAAGAAATCTGACAACACCAAATTAAGTCCAACGGGTTTATTTCGAATCCAAAGAGAGAATGCTGGAAAAACTCATCAGGTCAGGCAGCATCTATAAGTCATGATGTGGAGATGCTGGCTTTGGATTGGGCTAAACACAGTAAGAAGTCTCATAACACCAGGTTAAAGTCCAACAGGTTTATTTGGTAGCGAACACCACTAGCTTTCGGGGCTCTGCCCCTTCGTCAGGTGAGTCCTCACCTGACGAAGGGGCATATGTAGAATAGGGGCATATATAGACAGAGACACAATTGCATAACCATTATCTTGTAATTGTGTCTGTGTCTATATATGCTGTGTTTGTAAACCTACCTCCACTCACCTGATGAAGGAGCAGCGCTCTGAAAGCTCGTGATTCCAAATAAACCTGTTGGACTTTAATTTGGTGTTGTGAGACTCCTTACTGTGCCTACTGCAGACCAACTCCAGCATCTCCACATCATGGCTACTCAAGAAATAGTTTATCACTTGAAACTCCATAACATATAATCCCTACAGTACAGCAGGAGGCCATTTGTCCCATCAAGTCTGGACTGAATCTCAGAAAGAACGATCTTTCCCAGTGCCACCCACCCTATTCACTTTAAAGTTCACTTATTAGTGTCACAAGTTGGCTTACATTAACACTGTGATGAAGTTGCTGTGAAAATCCCCCAGTCACCACACTCCGGCGCCTGTTCAGGTACACTGAGGGAGAATTTAGCATGACCAATGCACCTAATCAGCATGTCTTTTGAACTGTGGGAGGAAGCCAGAGCACCTACAGGAAACCCACACAGACCTGATGGGCCAAATGGCCTCCTCTGCACGTAGGGATTCTATTCTGTTCTAACATTGGAATGGAATGCTATTCTTTATTAGGAGAGGAATTGAACATAAAAGTAAGGATATTATGCTTCCGTTATTGTTTCTTGCACGTTATACAGACAAAGACACAGTTGCATAACCAATGTCTTGGTTATGAAGAACAATAGAGAAGGAAATGAGAGAGTGCAGAATGTAGTGTTACAGTCATAGCTAGGGTGTAGAGAAAGATCAACTTAATGCGAGGTAAGTCCATTCAAAAGTCTGGCAGCAGCAGGGAAGAAGCTGTTCTTGAGTTGGTTGGTACGTGACCGCAGACTTTCGTATCTTTTTCCTGACGATTGCTGGTGATCTGGACACCAAAAACCTAAAGCTATTGACCAGAACAACTGGGAGTGCTTCCCTGGTCTACTTAAAAAAGAAAACAATACATTGGAAAATCTTTTAGTCGCAGCATTCTCACCACCCTCCCATCCCCCGAGGATAAACCAGGACTTGATTTAACTTCCCCATCTGAAAAAGAGCGCCTCCTTCAGGTACTGCCAAGGATGCACCTTAGAAAGCATCCTTTGGCTCTCTTTCTATGGTGGCTTTCAAATCTCTGGAGTGGGAAATAGGACACACAACCTTTGTGAGTCAGAGAGGCAAAGATCCTACTGCTAAAATCCTTAACGTGCAGACTGCAAAGGCTTTAATATGCAACATCCCCTTGCCATTGAATGTTTGCTCCAGGAATAGCTGGGTCAAATGGAAGCTTTGTGATAAAACAGCCTATTAAACCTTGCCAGGACTTCATACATTTCACTGTGGGAGAGTGGGTGGTGGAGGGTTGGGGGCAGGGGGCTTCTAAACCACTTGACAAGTGATGATGACCTTTCCTGGAGAGCTTGATACCAGAGTTCGCACCTTCCTCCGAATTTGACCTTGAATGGTTTGAGTTATTGATCTGACAGCCCTATTTTCCGCTTGGTGGGAAGTCCATTTGTCTCCAGTCACCCTTCCTCTAACACGGTGACTCCTTCTCCCCCGCTGGATTTCGCATCTGAAAGCAAGAGGATACCCGGCAGGTGCGTTCGAATCCACAGCCGAATCCTCATCCCGAGACCACCTCAGTGGAGAACCCCCCGGTTGGTCCCTTGATTCTGACAGACTCTTGTTACCCAGAACAAAATGAAACAGATTTGATTTTTGATTTGATTTATTATTGTCACGTGTATTTGGATACAGTGAAAAGTATTGTTTCTTGTGTACTATACAGTCAAAGCATACCGTTCATAGAGTACACAGGGGAGAAGGAAACGAGAGGGTGCAGAATATAGTGTTACAGTCATAGCTTTGGTGTAGAGAAAGATCAACTTAGTGTATGGTAGGTCCATTCAAAAGTCTGACGGCAGCAGGGAAGAAGCTGTTCTTGAGTCGGTTGGTACGTGACCTCAGACTTTTGCATCTTTTTCCCGATGGAAGAAGGCGGAAGAGAGAATGTTCGGGTTGCGTGAGATCTTTAATTATGCTGGCTGCTTTTCCAAGGTAAGGGGGGAGCGTAGACGAAGTGGATGGATAGTTTGAGTGATGGACTGGGTTTTATTCACAGCCCTTTGTACTTCCTTGCGGTCTTGGGCAGAGCAGGAGCCCATACCAAGCTGTGATACAGCCAGAAAGAACGCTTTCTATGGTGCATCTGTAAAAATTGGTGAGTCATAGCTGACATGCCAAATTTTCTTAGCCTCCTGAGAAAGTAGAGGCATTGGTGGGTTTCCTTGTTGGCATGGGGGGGGCGGGGACAGGTTGTTGATGATCTGGGCACCTAAAAATCTTGAAGCTCCTAAATACCTGAGTCCCCGTTGATGTAGACGGGAGCATGTTCTCCACTACACCTCCTGATGACAATCTTCTTCATTTTACTGACATTGAGGGAGAGATTATTGTCGGTGTACCGTTCAGTGACAGGGGCACAGACTGCACCCACTGGCACCAGCACACTGCTGTTGAAGAAAGTATCTCGTGCCTGTGTTTCCATATCAATGGTTACCTGTCTGCTGCTTTGAAGGCCAGTCAGTTCCGAACATACGAATTAGGAGCAGGAGTAGGCCACTCAGCCCATCGGGTCTGCTCCACCATTCAGTAAGATTGTGGCTAATCTGTTTGTGTTTTGAGTTCTACATTCTCATAAACGTTGCTTTTTCCCTGGCCTAAGAAGACTCTATCTACCTCCACCTTAAAAATATTCAGTGATTCCCACCTCTAACACCTTCTGAGGCAGAGAGATCCCTGCAGCTGTGAGGCAGCAGCACTAACCATCATACTGCATCCTTGGATGGCACAGGGGTTAGCACTGCTGCCTCACAGCCCCGGGGACCTGGGTTCAATTCCCGTCTTGGGTCACTGGAGTCTGCACATTCTCCCCGTATCTGTGTGTGTTTCTTCCGGTTGCCCCGGTTTCCTCCCACAGTCCAAAGATGTGAGGGTTAGGTGCATTGGCCATGCGAAATTGTCCTTAGTGTCCAAAAATGTGCAGTTTATTTATTAGTGTCACAAGCAGGCTTACATTAACTGCAATGAAATTACTGTGAAAATCCCCTAGCCGCCAAACTCTGGTGCCTGTTTGGGTACACTGAGGGAGAATTTAGGACGGCCAATGCACCCTAACCCGCACATCTTTCGGACTGTGGGAGGAAACCGGAGCACCCGGAGGAAACCCACGCAGACACGGGGGAGAACGTGCAAACTCCACACAGACAGTGACCCGAGCCGGGAGCCGAACCCGGGTCCCTGGAGCTGTGAGGCCGCAGTGCTAACCACTGTGGCACCGTGGATGGGATGCCAGTGGGGAAGGCAGAGATTTGGACGATCACAAGTTTAGAGAGAGCGGGAGGGGGAAGGCTCAAAGGTGAGGAGGTTGATGGAGGAGTGTAGCCCCCAGTTGGTGAATTCAGGTATTTTTGACAAGGAGGTGACTTTTAAGCGGCTCCTGGACATGAACAGGATGGGAAGAGAGGGATACGGTCCACGGAAGGGTGGGGGGTGGGGTTTTAGTTGAGACGGGCAGCATGATGGGTGCAGGAGGGCCAAAGGGCCTGTTCCTGTGCTGTAATTCTCTTTGTTCTTTGTAAAGCGGGACAGGATCACAAGCCGGAGCTTGGGTTTATATTTAGTCATTATTAATTTCTGCAAATAGATCTTGCTTTCCGTGGTTGCTAATACACAAAATCTGTTCGCCCTGCCTATTATAGATGCAGATGTCTTCAGAGTCAACACCAACAAGCTCAAACAACAGGTGTTAGCGCCGAATTCTTAAAAAGGTGGGGAGCATCTCCTCTCCCTCCCCCTCCTTCTAGTCAATGATTTATTGAATCAATAAAGTGAATGATTTCAATGACGCGTGGGGATGTGAGATGGCAGCTTCCTGTGGAAATCTCTACAGCCTGGAAAACCGGTGAGATATAAAGAGGCAACTGCTGTAGGAGAGAATCCAAAATTGACTGCAAGGCTCTGTTGTGTGAGCCTTGAACTGGGATTTACAAGCGCAGAGAGGTCCTGCGAAAATGTTGGCCTTCTGGACAGAGCTCATACTCAGTCTCTCCCTCGCTGCATCGAGTCTCAGCTCCCTCCCCAGGCGAGCGCAGTCCCACCCAGATGACAACGAAGAAACAACCTCTTCTGCACACTCTCCGCTGGGGATCGGCACGCCGGACCGCGGGGGGACCCCCAACCCGGTGGCCACGCTCCCCAACCGCCTGGCCGCCCGCTTCCCCTTCGGACACAGCCGCCGTCCCCCGTCCTCAGAGACCGCGAGCCACCAGTGGGCGACCTTCCTAGGGCTGCAGAGGAGGCGGGAGTCCCTCGGGGCGGATCTCCCCTGGCGGAGCCCGGGCTTCCCGGCTTGGGCCCGTCCCGTCGCTCCGGCTGCAGGCTTCCCGAGGCGGAGCAGGCCCGAGGGCCGGGGGGAGGGAGCCCCAGCTCCGGTTTCTCCGGGGGGTCCTTGGCGAAATCGGAAGGGAGGAGGCGGTCTTCAGATCCGTAAGGCAATGGCTTTGGGCCTTTGGGAGCCAAACTTGACCAAAAGGGGAGGTCTTCGCACAAGGCAGGGGTCACCGGACCTTGAAAAGTTCGGCCACCAAAGGCCATTTCGACAGAGTGCCGAAGATCTCCTGACTGGGCAGGGGGGAGGTGATGAGGTTTGGGGTTCTGGCTCAGGCCACATGGACGACAACCTTGAGACAAAGCGAAAGAGCGAAACCAGGGGTTGGGATCCGTCCGCACCTCTTACGAGACATGACGCGGAAACCAGGCAGAGGACAGCTGAAGAGGCTTGGAGGAGATTGACTGAGAAAGGACGAGGGGTCACTGAGGTGATTGCCCTTCCTCTGACGGAGCACGAAACCACAAGATCAAACTGCAGAACGGTACCTTTCACACAGGTAGGTAACCCGAAAACCAAATGGGAATTATCGTTTGAATTGATTTACTATTGTCCCATGTATTGGGATCTATAGAATCATATTATCGCCACAGTGCAGAAGGAGGCCATTCGGCCCACCGAAAACAATCCCACCCAGGCCCTGTCCCCCTAACCCCAGGTAATGGGTGGCAGAGATACCGGAGAAACTGCTTCTCTCAGAGGGTGGTGAATCTGTGGAATTTGCTAACCCAGAGCGCAGTGGATGCCGGGACACTGAGTAAATTTGAGGAGGTGGGCAGATTTTTAATTACTACTAGAATGGGCAGGAAATTGGAGTCGGAGTGGCACGGTGGGTGGCACTGCTGCCTCACAGCTCCAGGGACCCAGGTTCAATTCCGGCCTCGGGTCACTGTCTGTGTGAGGGTTTGCACCTTCTCCCCGTGCCTGCGTGGGTTTCCTCCGGGCACTCCGGTTTCCTCCCAACCCTCCAAAGACGCGCGGGTTAGGTGGATTGGCCATGCTAAATTGACCCTGGTGCCAGGGTGATTAGGAGGGTAAATATGTGGGGTTACGGGAATAGGGCCTGGGTGGGATTGTGATCGATGCTGTCCCGATGGGCCGAATGGCCTCCTTCTGCACTGTAGGGATTCTATGAGGCCAGGATGAGATCAATCATAACGGTATTGAATGGTGGAGCAGGCTCGAGGGGCTGAATGGCCTACTCCTGGTCCTATTTCTTAAGTTGAATGAGTAAATGTTCAGGCTGCCGCCATTTGCGATTGGTGAAAGACTGGTTGTTATTTATTAATCTGGATAATTATGAAGGGGAAGTTAGGTGGTTGATGAGGGGTAAGGGAATAGGAGGCTATGATAAAGGAGCGAGATAAATTATGGTAGAAGGAATTTCATCTGGAGCATAATAACTGGCGTGGAGAAACGTCCTTCAACTTTTTAAGAAGAATTGTCAATATGGGAGATCATGGTCCTCTGTCTACATTAACTATTAACATTTACTGTGCGGCACAGCGGTTAGCACTGCTGCCTCACAGCACCAGGGGCCTGGGTTCGATTCCCAACGTGGGTCACTGTCTGTGCGGAGTTTGCACAATCTCCCCGTGTCTGTGTGGGTTTCCTCCACTTTTGTCCCACAGTCTGAAAGACGTGCTGGTTAGGGTGCATTGGCCGTGCTAAATTCTCCCTCAGTGTTACCCGAACAGGAGCCGGAGTGTGGCGACTAGGGGATTTTCACAGTAACTTCATTGCAGTGTTAATGTAAGCCTACTTGTGACACTAATAAATAAACTTTAAAACTTTCTCCTTTCCTTCTCTATGAACGGTATGCTTTGTATAGCATGCAAGCAACAATACTTTCCACTGTCTGTTAATACATGTGGCAATAATAAATCAAATCAAATCAAAAAGTATAAAGTGACTGGCCTCATCACTGTCGCAGTGAACAGTGCAGTAGATATGAGACAAGGCGCATAATGACAGGTTAACAACTCCATTTCAGTCTGTTCAACTCACAGAATAACAGACCACATAATCTGAATTACTCAAATTATTCCCTCAATTCAGGTGCAAGGAAACCAGGAGAGAGAGAGAGAGAAAATGTGAGCAAAAGAGAGGGAAGAGAAAGAGGAAGGGATGAAACAGCTAGGGAGAGGGGGAAGGAAGAGAGAAAAAGGAGGAGAGGTAGAGCGAGAGAGAGAAGGAAGCATTGGAGAGGGAGGAAAGATGTACAGAGAGGGAGGGTGGGAAGGGACAGAGAAAAAAGGGAAGGTAGTGGGAGAGAAGGGAGAAAGAGAGAGAGCGCAGAAAAATGTACAGGAGAGAGAATGAGAAGGAACAGAGAAAAAAAAGAGAGAGCGTAGAGAGAGAGAATGAAGGAAGAATTAGAGAGAACGGGAGGAAAGGTACAAAAAGAGGGAGGGTAGGAAGTCTCAGAGAAGAAAGGGAAGGTAGAGGAGAGAGAAGGAAGAATTAGAGAGAAGGAGGAAAGAATCACAGAGAGAGAGGGTGGGAAGGAACAGAGAAAGAGGGAATACAGAGAGGGAGAAAGCGAGGGAGTAGAGGGAGAGTGAGAGAGAGAGAGAGGGTGGAAAGGAATAAAGAGGGAATAGAGAGAGAGAGAGAAAGAGAGGGAAGGAATAGAGAAAGAGGGAGGAAAGCTACAGGGAGGGTGTGAGAGAGAGAGAGAGGGTGGAAAGGAATAAAGAGGGAATATAGAGAGAGAGTAAGAGAGGGAAGGAATAGAGAAAGAAGGAGGAAAGGTACAGAGAGATTGAATGAGAGAGAGAGAGAGGGTGGAAAGGTGGGATGAAACAAGGGAGTACAGGAGAGAGAAGGAGAGAGAGAGAAAGAGAAAGACAGGAGGGGAGAGGGAGACGGCTCAGTGATTACCAAGTGACAGCCATTAGTTTTTTTAAAACCATCTCTCTCTCCCCCAAGCCAGCTGAAATCTGCTCGCAAAAGGCTGGTAAGGGACAGGCTGGCACGGTGAGAGTGGCGGGGCGAAGACTGGGAGAGTGGAGGGGGGAGGGTCAGACGGGTGATGGAAGCAGTTGAGTGCTCCATACAGCCGTGGGTCGTGTCCCCCTTGGCCCGATTCCTGCCTTGAACCCAAGCTGCCGGGGGGGGGGGGAGGGTGGGGGCGGGGAGCTGGAAGTGGGACTTTGGTGTGCGGTTGGCATGGCCACCAGAGGGTGCTGCTGTGGCACGGTGCAGTGTGTGTGTGTGTGTGTGTGTGTGTGTGTGTGTGGGTGAAAGGTTTGGCGTTGGTTCTCTTGCAATGACTGCATCCTGTTGGCTGCCATTTGCGGCAGCGTAGCCCAGACCATCCTTATGGCTGCGGCTTCTGGAAGATTTGGGGGAAGTTGACACCGTTTAAAGGGTTGCGAGCAACCCCGGTTTGCCGAACTTACGGCTGGCGTCTGGGCTGGACTCAGCAGTGTGAGATCCCATCGCGCCCCCTCTGAGAGAAAGCTTCTTTGTGCTTGTGTTTTGGCACGATGGGGGGGGTCGGGGGGGGGTGGTGTTTACTCGTGGCGCCTCAAGGTGCAAACCGCAGAGCAGATGGGATGAAGTCAAGCTGGTAATAGCAAGGCCGCACCCTGGCACTGGGCTGCAGGGAGCTGGCACAGTGTAGGT
Source organism: Carcharhinus amblyrhynchos (assembly GCF_965287045.1). NCBI lineage: Eukaryota > Metazoa > Chordata > Chondrichthyes > Carcharhiniformes > Carcharhinidae > Carcharhinus > Carcharhinus amblyrhynchos. Next base: position 8,590,047 of record NC_137356.1, read on the forward strand.
TGGAGGCTCTGAGCGAGAGGGCGAGGGTAGGATTTCCACACAAAGCGAGGGACAAGGGGAGGAATAGAGAGGGAAGAATTGAGAGGGGAAGAAATTGCGGCACAGTGGTTAGCGCTGCTGCCTCACAGTGCCAGGGACCCAGGTTCAATTCCCGGCTCAGGTCACTGCCTGTGCGGATTCTGCATGTTCCTCTCACAGTCCAAGTGATACAGATTAGGGGGATCGGCCATGCTAAATTGCCCTTTAGTGTCCAAAGATGTGCAGGTTAGGGTGGATTGGCCATGCTAAATTGCCCCTTAGTGTCCAAAGATGTGCAGGTTAGGTGGATTGGCCATGCTAAATTGCCCCTTAGTGTCCAAAGAGGTGCAGGTTAGGGGGATTGGCCATGCTAAATTGCCCCTTAGTGTCCAAAGATGTGCAGGTTAGGTGGATTGGCCATGCTAAATTGCCCCTTAGTGTCCAAAGAGGTGCAGGTTAGGGGGATTGGCCATGCTAAATTGCCCCTTAGTGTCCAAAGAGGTGCAGGTTAGGGGGATTGGCCATGCTAAATTGCCCCTTAGTGTCCAAAGAGGTGCAGGTTAGGGGGATTGGCCATGCTAAATTGCCCTTTAGTGTCCAAAGAGGTGCAGGTTAGGGGGATTGGCCATGCTAAATTGCCCCTTAGTGTCCAAAGATGTGCAGGTTAGGGGGATTGGCCATGCTAAATTGCCCTTTAGTGTCCAAAGATGTGCAGGTTAGGGTGGATTGGCCATGCTAAATTGTCCTTTAGTGTCCAAAGATGTGCAGGTTAGGGGGATTGGCCATGCTAAATTGCCCCGTAGTGTCCAAAGATGTGCAGGTTAGGGGGATTGGCCATGCTAAATTGCCCTTTAGTGTCCAAAGATGTGCAGGTTAGGGGGATTGGCCATGCTAAATTGCCCCGTAGTGTCCAAAGATGTGCAGGTTAGGGGGATTGGCCATGCTAAATTGCCCTTTAGTGTCCAAAGATGTGCAGGTTAGGGGGATTGGCCATGCTAAATTGCCCCGTAGTGTCCAAAGATGTGCAGGTTAGGGGGATTGGCCATGCTAAATTGCCCCTTAGTGTCCAAAGATGTGCAGGTTAGGTGGATTGGCCATGCTAAATTGCCCCTTAGTGTCCAAAGATGTGCAGGTTAGGTGGATTGGCCATGCTAAATTGCCCCTTAGTGTCCAAAGATGTGCAGGTTAGGTGGATTGGCCATGCTAAATTGCCCCGTAGTGTCCAAAGATGTGCAGGTTAGGGTGGATTGGCCATGCTAAATTGCCCTTTAGTGTCCAAAGATGTGCAGGTTAGGGGGATTGGCCATGCTAAATCGTCCCTTAGTGTCTGTAGATGTGTAGGTTAGGGGGATTGGCCATGCTAAATTGCCCCTTAGTGTCCAAAGATGTGCAGGTTAGGGTGGATTGGCCATGCTAAATTGCCCTTTAGTGTCCAAAGATGTGCAGGTTAGGGGGATTGGCCATGCTAAATTGCCCCTTAGTGTCTGTAGATGTGTAGGTTAGGGTGATCGGTCATGCTAAATTGCACCTTAGTGTCCAAAGATGCGTGGGTCAGGTGGATTGGCCATGCTAAATTGTCCCTTAGTGTCCGAAGATGTGTGGGTTAGGTGGATTGGCCGTGCTAAATTGCCCCTTAGTGTCCGAAGGTGTGTGGGTCAGGTGGATTGGCTATGCTCAGTTGCCCTTTGGTGTTCAAAGATGTGCAAGTTAGATGGATTGGCCAAGCTAAATTGCCCCTTAGTGTCCAAAACTTTGAGGCTAGGTGGGTTGGCCATGCTAAATGCATGGGGTTACAGGGATAGGCGGAGGGTGGGGTCTGGATGGGCTGCTCTTTTGGTGCAGATTCGATGGACCAAATGGCCTCCTTCCACACTGTAGGGATTCTATGATTCTGTGCGAGGGAAAGAGATGGAGAGGGGGAAGGAGCAGAGAGAGAGGGAGAGAGAGAGATGTGAAAGTAGAGTGAGGGATGGAGAAGCTGAGGAGTGAGAAGGAGCAGAGTTCCAAAAACTCGTGATTCCAGATAAACCTGTTGGATTTTAACCTGGTGTTGTGAGATTTCTTACTGTGCCCACCCCAGTCCAACACTGACATCAGATTAAATACATTTAATACATACTGAATATTCCATAATGAGTTGTGGAAAATGCTTCATCATTTATATATTGACAGAACTCTCATCAACTCCAAATGGTAAAAAAACAGAAGAAATATTGATGTTTTGGACACAGAGGGAGGGCACGGCTCTCACAGTCAATGTTGTGAACAACCAGCACACACCTCACTTCACTCGCCCTCGCTTTATGTTCGAATCGTTTCGGTCACACCAGTAGGGAAAAAACTACCCTGGCGGGAATCAGCGGATGTGGCGATCCTGCGCTGGGGCAACGGTCAAAAAAATGTCTCGTGGGGGTCACACTGGGAACCCAGAAGGGCCATGTGTGACCCTGGGAGCTGCAGGTTGTGGTCTAGATGGTGCAGGCTGGAGTGAGATTTGAACCCACAGCATTCTGACTCATTAACGAGAACAGTATTGATCGTGCTGATTTCAGGAAAGGAAGCAATCTGGCACACTGATTTGATTTGATTTGATTTATTGTTATCACAAGTATTGATATGCAGCGAAAAGTATTGTTTGTACCGACACGGTAGCATAGTGGTCAGCACTGCTGCTTCACAGCTCCAGGGTCCTGGGTTCGATTCTTGGCTTGGGTCACTGTCTGTGTGGAATTTGCACATTCTCCCCATGTCTGCATGGGTTTCCTCCTGGTGCTCTGATATCCTGCCACAGTCCAAAGGTGTGCGGGTTAGGTTGATTGGCCATGCTTAAAATTGCCCCTTAGTGCCCTGACATGAGGGATTAGAGGGATTAGCGAGTAAAATATGTAGGGATTTGGGGGTAGGGCCTGAGTGGGATTGTGGTCAGTACAGACTTGATGGGCCAAAGGGCCTCTCTCTGCTCTGTAGGGTTCTATGATCCTTGCGCGCTATACAGACAAAGTATGCTGTTCATAGAGAAGGAAATGAGAGACTGCAGAATGTAGTGTTACAGTCATAGCCAGGGTGTAGAGAAAGATCAACTTAATGCGAGGCAGGTCCATTCATAAGTCTGACAGCAGCAGGGAAGAAGCTGTTCTTGAGTTGGTTGCAAAGTAAAGTTTATTTATTAGTGTCACAAGTAGGCTTACATTAACACTGCAATGAAAATCCCCTAGTCGCCATGCTCTGGCGGCTGTTTGCATACACTGAGGGAGAATTTAGCACCTAACCAGCGCATCTTTCGGATTGTGGGAGGAAACCGGAGCACCCGGAGGGAACCCATGCAGACACGGGGAGAACATGCAGACTCCGCACAGACAGTGACCCAAGCCGGGAATCGAACCCGGGTCTCTGGTGCTGTGAGGCAGCAGTGCTAACCACTGGTGATTAAAAATGCAGAACACTATTAAGGTGGTCACCTTGGGGTCTTTAGTCCGTCTGCACAGCCTGCGGGACCCTCCCTCGCTTGCCTGCTCACTCACAACACGTTTAATCCTCTCTCTCTCTCTGCTTCTTTTAGAACATCTCCCACCCAAACTGCAAGACGTCCGCGTTCCAAAACCGACTGTGTTTCGGGCAGTGTAGCTCCTTCTTCATCCCGGGCGCCGAGCAGCGACTGTACCGCTCCTGTTCCAGGTGTTTCCCCAGCCAGCTGAGGAGGGACACGGTCCGGCTGGACTGCGAAGGGGGCCTGCTGGTGAACAAAGAGGTGACGCTGGTGGAGCAATGTCGGTGCGACCTGGAGAAAGCGGGAAACTGAGCCAGCGTCCCCTTTTCCAATCCCGTTGCCGGTCACGGCCATTGGCGGTCGGTCGATAGAGAGAGGAATAAGTCAAATTGGGATATTTTCCAGAACATCATTGAGTTGGTGTCCATTTCTCTCAATCTTGTCCACCATTTTCTCCTCCCCATTTTTGGTATCCCCCCACCCCCCACCCATCTCCAACATCTGCCTCTGAGTCCTTTGGGGTGGCCCAGTGGTTAGCACTGCTGCCTCACAGCACCAGGGACCCGGGTTCGATTCCCGGCTTGGGTCACTGTCAGGGGAGTTTGCACATTCTCCCCGTGTCTGCATGGGTTTTCTCCCATAGTGCAAAGATATGTGGGTTAGGTGGATTGGCCGTGCGAAATTGCCCCCTAGTGTAAGGGGGGATTAATAGGGTAGATATGTGGGGTGACAGGAATAGGGCCTGGTTGGTGCAGCCTCGATGGGCCAAATGGCCTCCTTTTGAACTGTAGGGATTCCATGACGCTATGATGTCTATTTCTGAGATCCGGGCAAGCACAGATCTTTTGTGGCTGGTCTCACTGCAACCTGGAGAGGGGATACACAGCCGGTGGTATAACTCCAGGCCCTGAACGAATTTGAACCACATAACCTGTCCGGAACGTTACTCCATTGCTAGATCACTTTAAGGGGGAGAGGAGTGCTTAGACAAATTTGAGTTAATGGGACACTTGGGGAGGCGATGGCCCAGTGGTTTTATCACTAGATTATTAATCCAGAAACTCAGCTCATGTTCCAGGGACCCGGGTTCGAATCCCGCCACGGCAGATGGTAGAATTTGAATTCAATAAAAAAAATCTGGAATTAAGAATCTACTAATGACCTTGAAACCATTGCCGGAAAAACCTACCTGGCTCACTAATGTCCTTTAGGGAAGGAAACTGCCGTCTTTACCCAGTCTGGCCTACATGTGACTCCAGAGCCACAGCGATGTGGTTGACTCCCAACTGCCCTGTGAAATGGGCTAACAAGCCACTCAGTTGGAAGGCTATCAGTGTTTCAAGAAGGCAGCTCATCACCACCTTCCCAAGGGCGACTAGGAGTGGGCAATAAATGCTGGTCAGCCAGCGATGACAATTTCACATGGGACAGCACGGCAGCACAGTGGTTAGCACTGCTGCCTCACAGCTCCAAGGACCAGGGTTCGGTTCCGGCCTTGGGTCACTGTCTGTGTGGAGTTTGCACATTCTCCCCGTGTCTGCGTGAGTTTCCTCCAGGTGCTCTAATTTCCTCTCACAGTCGAAAGATGTGCAGGTTAGGTGGATTGGCCATGCTAAATTGCCCCTTAGTGTCCAAAGATGTGCAGGTTAGGTGGATTGGCCATGCTAAATTGCCCCTCAGTGTGTAAGCATATGTAGATTAGGTGGATTGGCCATGCTAAATTGCCCCTTAGAGTCCAAAAATGTGTCGGTAAGGTGGATTGGCCATGCTACATTTTGCTTTGGTGTCCAAAGATGTGCAGGTTGGGGGGATTGGCCATGCTAAATTGCCTCTTAGTGTCCAAAAGATGTCTGGTTAGGGGGATTGATAGGGTAAATTTGTGGGCTACGAGGATGGGGCCTGGGTAAGACGTGCTGTCAGGGAGTTGGTGCAGATGGGCTGAACGGCCTCCTTCTGCACTGGAGGGATTCTATTAGTGACTGAGTTGCATCGGGCCTGTGACACATTGGCCAGAACTTTACCGTCTCGCTCGCCATGGGACCCGGAGCGAGCGTGGGACAGAGCATGAACCTGGGGCGGGATTTTACGAGTTTCGGGATGAGCGAGGCTGTAAAAATCCAGTAGAGCCTCCCAATCCACAGGGGGAGAGTGGGAAGGGGTGGGGGGGGGGGGGGGCGGGGGGGGGGGGGGGTGACAGAGGAGGGCAGAAGGAAAGGAAGGTAAAGCCAAGGGTCGTTCGGGAGGACCGAAAATCTGGACTTGAAGTCGTGCCGTACAGGAAAGGGAATGGGCTTGGGCAGGCGTAAGGAATATTGAATAATTGAACTTTAATCAGTGCGGAGAGACACGGTTGAGAGGGACGTAGGAGAGGCTGTCGTTGCTTGAATTCGTTTCTACGTGGATCGGAGAGAGAGAGAGAGCGAAAAAAAATAAGAGTGGGTTGGAAGCACATTTTTAGATTTTAGTGAGAGGAGTCGAGAATCCTAATTAAGGTTGTGGCATTTTATATCCTGACTGGGGATTTATTGTTAAGATGCGAAGGCGATACACAGCCAACAAGCAGATTGCGAGGAGAGCTTGTCTTTTCCTGAAGGGATGAATTGGCCTTTTAATAGCTCTCTGTCATCACAGAGCTGATGCATAATTTTGCGAGGTAGAATGAACAATGATCAGGCATGATTCAGCCATGGTTTCCGACAGCGGGCAAACAGCCTGTCAAAATATCCATCGGCCTAACCCTCTCTTGTGGAACTTACCCCTTCCACCCGCTCTCTCGACACCTCTTGGCTTCTTATTTCACGGCCGTGCCCCCACCCCACTTCACGCTTAGGGGCAATGCCTTGGTTCGAGGTTGGTGACCCACCCCCCTCTCTCTTTGTTCCCTCAGATTCAACAAAGCCCACACCCAACAGTATAGAAGGAGGCCATTCGGCCTGTCATGCCTGCACTGACTCTCCGACCGTGGATCTCACCCAGGGCCCCTCCTTGCCCTATCCCTGTGACCCATTTTACCATCGCCCATCCACCTAACCTGCACATCTTTGGACACTAAAGGGCAATTTAGCATGGCCAATCCACCTAATCTGCACATCTTTGGACACTAAGGTGCAATTTAGCATGGCCAATCCACCTGACCTACACATCTTTGGACACTAAGGTGCAATTTAGCATGGCCAATCCACCTAACCTACACATCTTTGGACACTAAGGGACAATTTAGCATGGCCAATCCACCTAACCTGCACATCTTTGGACGCTAAGGGGCAATTTAGCATGGCCAATCCACCTAACCTGCACATTTTTAGACACTAAGGGGCAATTTAGCATGGCCAATCCACCTAACCTGCACATCTTTGGACACTAAGGGACAATTTAGCATGGCCACTCCACCTAACTGCACATTTTTGGATACTAAGGTGCAATTTAGCATGGCCAATCCACCTAATCTGCACATCTTTGGACTGTGGGCAGAAACCAGAGCACCCGGAGGAAACCCATGCAGACACGGGGAGAATGTACAAACTCTGCACAGGCGGTGACCCAAGCCAGGAATTGAACCCGGGTCCCTGGCATTGTGAGGCAGCAGTGTTAACACACTGTGCCACCATGCTGCCCTTATCAGGCGTTTTAAACAAGTCTCGAACTTGAAACCCCAGGTTTATAACTCAAATCAGTGAGCATTTAATTGATGAACCAGGAATCAAGAGAGAGAGAGAGAGACAAGTCGCTTTTGACTTTTGCCCAGTGCTAAATGAATTAAGCTCCTTCAGCCATCTTTTGACACTCACCTGAATAACGATTTATCTGGGAGAAGCTTAGTGACAGACTGCCTAACATGCCTCACTACATATGTCCCGTGCTCACAGCTCTGGGCCCTGGTGGAGATGAGGAATTGGCTTGTCTGGCTATTGTTCCTCTGCCAGGTTGGCATTTCAGCACACCTGGAAAAGCCCGCAGAGGAAACGCACCTCCCTGCTCCTGAATAATGGAACGTCTCAGGTGTCGCTGTTTGGAGGTGGGCCATCGCTATAATGCTTGCTCATTTAATGAGATAAAGATGTAGGGCTGGGGATTTCTGCACCGTACCCAACCCTGTACGTCCTGGAGATTATCACAACTGCAGCAGCTTACATCGATATAACACGTCTCACGTAATGAAACCTCCCAGGGTGCATCACCGGAGCCTTAGGTAGCAAAGTATAGGCAGCCGTACGGGGAGGAGTTAGGTCAGATGCTTGGTCAAAGGAAGGCCGGAAAGGAGAAGGATGAGTTGGGACGTGGAGCGATTGGGGAGGAATCCCTACAGTGTAGAAGGAGGCCTTTTGGCCCGTCTAGACTGCATCAATTCTCTGACAGAGCATCTTACTCAGGTCCAATCCCTATGTATTTACCCCACTAATCCACCTAATCTAACCATCTTGGGACACCAAGGGGTAATTTAGCACGGCCAATCCACCTAACCTGCGCATCTTTGGACTGTGGGAGGAAACCGGAGCGCCCGGAGGAAACCCACGCAGACACGGGGAGAATGTGCAAACCCCACACAGACGGTCACCTGAGGCCGGAATATGAACCCAGGTCCCTGGCGCTGTAAGGCAGCAGTGCTAACCACTGTGCCACCTGACCTTAGAGATCGGGTGATTGACTTCCACGTGTCTACATGGGTTTCCTCTGGGTGTTCTGGTTCCTCCTGCAGTTCAAAGGTGTGCATTGGCCATGCTAAATTGCTCCCTAGCGTCCCCTGATGCATAGGTTAGAGGGACTGGCTAGGTAACTACGTGGGGTTATGGGGATAGGGCCTGGGTGGGATTGTGGTTGGTGCAGACTTGATGGGCTGAATGGCCTTTTTCTGCACTGTAGGGATTCTATGATTCTATAACAATGCAGGACAGGAACTGGCCCTTCGATCCACCAAGCCTGCACTGATATGCGATTTCTATCCCTCTGTTGGCCTCCTGTTTGTGAGCCCATCAAGACAAACCTTGAATGTTGTTGACGTGCCTGCTCCCACCAACTCCACCGGCAGCGCCTTCCAGGCACCCCCCACCCTCTGTGTGGAGAACGTTCCCCACGCATCTCCCTGAAACCTTCCCGATAAACTTTGTGCCCTCTTGTAGCCGAGCTTGAGAGGGTCTTCGTCAAATTGCCACTGCACAGGACGAGGCCGTTCGGCCCATCGTGTCTGCGCCGGAACTCCGGACGGGCACCGTGACTTGGTGCCCCTGCCCCTGCCTTTTGGCCCCTAAACCCCTGCACATTTTGTTTCTGAAAGCACTTACGCCGATAGTTGGCCCCGAGCGCGACACAGGACGAACGTTAAATCGCGGACCCCCTCTCGGTTTGAGTGGGTTTTGTGATGCGGATCATCATTCGACAATCGATACCTGGCAGATACGAAGGCATGTTGGACTGGGTTGCCCGGCCTGGGGGCTGGGTTGCTAGGATTGAGAGGGAGGGAGACAACGTTGGGGGGGGGGGGGGGGGTCAGAATTTGGACAACCCCCTCCCCCCGGCTTGTGGGAGCAGGCCTCGGTGAGTTTGCAGAGGTCTCCTCTCCGTCCTCCCCAGCATTGTTCCAGGAAGTGGGATTTAAGCAGTGTTTGTGTTCTGCCTGTTTATTGAGAAGTGTGTCTCTGTCGACGATGGGCAGTTCGCCCAGAAAATGTATAACTAGCAGCCGCATATTAATGAACTGCACAGAAAATGAGCTTGACTAATCTCTCAATGGGAGATGGCCTACTTGATAAATTCTCCAAAGCCGTGCTGAGAATCCCTTTTTTTTGTGTCTGGCTGGAGTGAAGGAAAGTTTCTTTTTTTTCCCTCCCGGGTGCGGGAATCCTTCTTCATTTCCTCGCCGTCCGTAACGGGACGCTCTCAGTGTGTTAGCGCGGTGGACACGGGCTACTGTGCGCCCAGGCTTTTTGGGCCTGTAACTTCACTCGGAAGCTGCCTAATAAATATTCAAATTGCCGACTTTGTCTGTCGTCTGCTGTTGTTCTTTAAGTTGCGGATGCTTTCCTTTCCCCAGGAAGTGCCGACATGTGAAAAATGACAGACTGCGTGGGAGAAATTTACAGCTCGGAAGAAGGCCATTTGGCACCTCGTGTTTGACAAGTAGCCATCCAACTTCATCTTACTTTCCGGCCCCTTGCTTTGCAACCTTGGTAGAGGCTTCAAGTGTATACCCAAGTACTGTATAAATGTGAGAGGGTTTCCGCCCCTTTACTGCAAGTACGGGTTAGGTAGATTGGCCATGCTAAAATTGCCCCTCAGTGCCAAGTCACCCAGGTTCGATTCTGGCCTTGGGAGATGGTCTGCGTAGAATTTGCACATTCTTCCCATGTCTGCATGGGTTTCCTCTGAGTCCACGTCCAAAGATGTACAGGTTAGATGGTTTTGCCATGCTAAATTGCCGCTTAGATCTAATGCTGCGCAGATTAGGTGGATTGGCCATGCTAATTTGTCCCTTAGTGTCCAAAGTAGTGCAGGTTAGGTGGATTGGCCATGCTAATTTGTCCCTTAGTGTCCAAAGTAGTGCAGGTTAGGTGGATTGGCCATGCTAATTTGTCCTTTAGTGTCCAAAGATGTGCAGGTTAGGTGGTTTGGCCATGCTAAATTGCCCCTTAGTGTCCAAAGATGTGCAGTTAGGTGGTGTGGCCATGCTAAATTGCCCCTTGGTGTCCAAAGATGTGCAGGTAAGGTGGATTGGCCATGCTAAATTGCTTTAGTGTCCAAAGATGTGCAGATTAGGTGGTTTGGAAATTGCTAAATTGTCCCTTAATGTCCAAAGTAGTACAGGTTAGATAGTTTGGCCATGGTAAATTGTCCCTTAGTATCCAAAGATGTGCAGGTTAGGTGGATTTGTCCTGCTAAATTGCCCCTTACTTTCCAAAGATGTGCAAGTTATGCAGATTGGCCATGGTAAGTGTGTTGGGTATGGAGATAGGGTGGGGGAAAGGGCCTGGATAAGATACCTTGTCAGAGAGAGTCAGTGCAGGTGGGCCAAATGGCCTCCTCCTGATCCTTTGATTCTATCCACTCCATCTAGACACCTCCTAAATTTCTACACTTTAATTTTGTGCATTTAGATTTAAATAGGTCGTATTGGTCCAGCCAAACCATCGTGATGTCCTGTCAATCTCATACCTTCACTCCACTTAACACTGTAATGAAGTTACTGTGAAAATCCTCCAGTGCCTGTTCGGGTACACTGAGGGAGAATTTAGCACAGCCAATGCATCTAACAGGCAAGTCTTTCGGACTGTGGGAGGAAACCGGAGCACCTGGAGGGAACCCATGCAGACACGGAAAGAATGTGCAGACTCTGCACAGATAGTGACCCAAGCCTGGAATCGAACCCGGGTCCCAGGAGCTGTGAGGCAGCTGCACTAACCAGTGTGCCACCGTATGGTAAAGGGGCAAATTCCGGGCTTAGTGGGAGTTGGGATAAGCTGGAATCATCGCTGACAATTGCTAATCAAACACACGGAGACGCAAGCTATTGTCTGAAATTGTTAAATTCAATGTTGAGTCTGGAAGGATTCCATGGATCACAACCTTTGGATTAGTTGTTACTTAATACAACCCACAAACAATATGGCCGTTGTGAACTTTTCCATTATTGTCAATTAGTGACTTCTCTTTTGCACTTTGTGTGGAGTCCAACTCAATCAGCTAACAGCATGGACTCATTGAGTCATCGTGGAACAGGAGGAGGCCATTTGGCTCAAGGAGTCCATGCTGGCTTGGTAGAGCGATCTAGTCCTCCCTGTTCCCCTGCTTAATCATTACAAAGTTCCTATCCAATATCCTCTCGAACTCAACATTGATCTTCTCTGCCTCTACTGCCCGTGATATCAGACAGATTACAACAGGAAAAGTTCTTCCTCAATCCCCCTTGTCCACTGAATCTCCTCATCCCTTACCTAGGCTTACAAAGGATATATGGCACAGAAACAGGCCATTCGGCCCAACCAATCCATGCCAGAGTTCATGCGCCACTCAAGTCTCCTCCTAACCTTTCTCATCATAATCTCTATTGTCTTCACCTATCCCCTTCTTCATATGCTTTCCCTTAGATGTATCACTTCATGCAATGTGGGAGGTAGTGGCGCAGTGGTATTGTCACTGGGCTAGTAGCCCAGGCACCAGGGGAATGCTTTGGGGGCCCAGGTTCAAAACCTCACCATACTCGACTTGTATCTGAGTCAAATTGTATTCGATTTGACTTGAATACAAATCTGGAATTAAAAATCTAATGGTGACCATCGTCAAATACCCGTCTGGTTCACGTTTGGGCAGCACAGTGGCACAGTGGGTTAGCACTGCTACCTCGCAGCACCAGGGATCCGGGTTCGATTCCCGGCTCGGGTCACTGTCTGCGTGGAGTCTGCACACTCTCCCCGTGTCTGCGTGGGTTTCCTCTGGTTTCACAGAATTTCAGATTCTTACAGTGCAGAAGAGGCCCTTCAACCCATCGAGTCTGCACCGATGCATAAAAGGCCCACCTAACCCCACTTGCCAGCACTTGGCCCACAGCCCTGAATGTTATGGTGTGCCAAGTACTCATCCAGGTACCTTTTTAAACGATGTGTGGCATCCCGTCTCCACCACCCTCCCAGGCAGCGTCCCCCCAAAGCCTCCCACCCCTCACTTTTAACTTGTGTCCCCTCGTAACTGACCCTTCAACTAGGGAGAACAGCCGTTCATTCTCCACCCTGTCCACGTCCCTCCTGCAATCCAAAGGTGTGCGTGTTAGATGGATTGGCCATGCCCCTAAGTGTCAGGGGATCAGCAGGGCAAATACGTGGGGCTATGGGGATAAGCCTTGGGTGGGATTGTTGTCGGTGCAGGTTTGATGGGCCAAACAGCCTCTTAACAGCCTCCTGTTAAGATTCTAGTGTCCGTTAGGGGAGGAAATCTGCCATTCTTACCAGGTCTGGCCTACAGGCCCACAGCGAATGTAGTTGACTCTTAACTGCTCCTCTGAAAAGGCTGAGAAGGATGGTCAGTTCAAGGGCAACGAGGGATAGATGCCCACTTGAGATAAGTAAACTCTCCCTGTGGCAACGGGTTAGAATCATAGTGACCTACCGCCCGGAAACAGGCCCTTCGGCCCAATCCGTCCATGCTGACCAAGATCCCTAAACTGAACTAGTCCCATTTGCCTGTGTTTGGGCCCATATCCCTCTAAACCTTTCCCATCCACATACCTGTCCAAATGTCTTTTAAATGTTGTAGTTGTCTCTGCCTCTACCACCTCCTCTGGCAGTTCATTCCATCCACCACCTTCTGTGTGAAAAATTTGCCCTTTGAAATCTTTCCTCCTCTCACCTTTAACCCTCTGCCCTCCAGTTTTGGACTCCCCCTACCCTGGGGAAAAGACCTTGGCTATTCACCTTATCTACACCCCTTACGATTTTATAAACCTCTGTAAAGGTCGCCTCCTAATCCTCCTTCGCTCCAGGCTCTCCGGGTTATGAGTTTTCTTCCGAATTCCCGATTGGATTTCTTGGGGACAATAATGGCTTCGGAAAAAACAAACATTCTCTCTCTGTCTGTGCCCCCGTTAATTATTTCAATGATTAAACCAATATTTTTCCATCTGAAAGTTAACTCCCACACAAGAAATCTCGCTCTCATTCACAACTGCTAACAAACCCTGCTTCCTCAATTGCCAATAATTTGATTTCTTTTTTTCCTCACGCACGCACACACACACACACACACACACCCCACCCACACACACCTGGCCATTCATAACAGTCACCTTGCATCATACCGCCTTACAATTCTTTTTACCAACTTTTCATTCATGCCTTAAGAGACATAGCCAAGCCCTTTGAAACACACCGGTGAAGCTTCAGCAGGGTGGCATAGTGGGTCAGCACTGCTGCCTCACAGCGCCAGGGACCCAGGTTCGATTCCCGGCTTGAGTCACTGTCTGTGTGGAGTTTGCACGTTCTCCCCGTGTCTGCGTGGGTTTCCTCCAGGTGCTCCGGTTTCCTTTCCACAGTCTGAAAGATGTGCGAGTTAGGTGGATTGGCCGTGCTAAATTGACCCTTAGTTTCAGGGGGATTAGCTAGGGTAAATGCGTGGGGTTGTGGGGATAGGGCCTGGGTAGGATTGTGATCGGTGCAGACCCGATGGGCTGAATGGCCTCCTTCTGCACTGTAGGGATTCCATAACATTTCCCCCACCCAGTCTCACCAATCACCCATCACTCCTCAAAGTACAAAGAAAAGTATAGCACAGGAACAGGCCCTTCGGCCCTCCAAGCCTGCACTGATCATGATGGCCTAACTGAACTAAAATCAAACTTCTGCCTTTACTCGATCCCTCTACTCCCTCCCTATTCATGTGTCCATCCAGATGCCTGTTAAATGTTACTAATGTGCCTGTTTCCACCACCTCCTCTGGCAGCGCGTTCCAGGCACCCACCAGTCTCTGCGTGAAAAACTTCCCCCCCACCCATCTCCCTTACACTTTCCCCGTCTCACCTAGAACCTTGTAATTGACACTTCCACTCTGGGGAAAAAGTCTCTGACTACCCACTCTGTCTGACTCCCATTATTTTGTACCTCTATCAGGTCTCCCCTCAGCTTCCGTCTTTCCAATGAAAGCAATCCTGGTTTATTCAACCTCTCCTCATAGCCGACACACTCGAGACCAGACAACATCGCCATGAACCTTCTTTGCACTCTCTCCAAATCTTGCACTCCTTCTGGTAGTGTGGCAACCAGAACTGTGCGCAATTCTCCTTGTAGTGGTGTTTGTAGAAATGACCTGTTAAATTGTTGCTGAATGACTTTTGCAAACACATGTACCACAGAAAGTATTCTTTCTGGTTGTATCAAAGCTTGGTATGGCTCCTGCTCTGCCCAAGACTGCAAGAAACTACAAGGGGTCATGAACGTAGTCTAATCCATCACGCAAACCAGCCTCCCATCCATTGACTCTGTCTACACTTCCCACTGCCTTGGCAAAGCAGCCAGCATAATTAAGGACCCCACACACCCCGGACATTCTCTCTTCCACCTTCCTCCATTGGGAAAAAGATACAAAAGTCTGAGGTCACGTACCAACCAACTCAACAATAGCTTCTTCCCTGCTGCTGTCAGACTTTTAAATGGATCTACCTTATATTAAGTTGATCTTTCTCTACACCCTAGCTAGGACTATAACACTACAATCTGCACTCTCTCCTTTCCTTCTCCTTTGTGGCAGGTCTGTCACATGAGGGGAGACTTAGTCAGTTAGAATTATATTTACTGGAGTTTAGAAGAGTGAGAGGGGATCTCATAGAAACTTATAAAATTCTAACAGGATTAGACAGGGTAGATTCAGAAAGAATGTTCCCGATGGTGAGGGAGCCCAGAACTAGGGGGTCATTTTTGAGGATAAGGAGTAAACCTTTTAAAACTGATGTGAGGAGGAATCTCTTCACCCAGAGGGTGGAGAATGTGTGGAATTCACTCCCACAGAAAGTAGTTGAGGCCAAAACGTTGTGTGATTTCATAAGAAATTAGATATAGCTCTTGGGGATAAAGGGATGAAGGGATGTGGAGGGAAGGAGGGGATCAGGGCATTGGATTTGATAATCAGCCAAGATCAAAATGAATGGTGGAGCAGGTTCGAAGGGCTGAGTGGCCTAATTCTGCTCCTATGTCTTATGGTCTTAGTTTCTACGTTTCTATATCTGGACTTGGACTGGGGATTGAATCTGGGATCGTTCCATTTTGGGCTTGCTTTTACAAGTACAGAATTTACTTGGGATATTAATTAGACATCATGAACTGTCTAAATTTCAGGGAGAAGTAGAGGTCAGAGGTGGGTGGGGGGGCATGATTCAGGATGGCACCAAGGTGGAGATGGGCACCTTAAGCCCTTCTCAGGAGATGGGGTGGGACATGAGATCCCATGAAATAGAGCAGAGGGCACCTAGACCTCTCTGTCACGTGAGGACTTTCCAAGAGACCTCCTGGATCTTGGGCCTAATTCATGCTAGACTAAGTTTCCTTTCTTGTTGTCCTTTTCAAATGGTGCTCACTTGCACCTTTTGCGACCGTCTTTTTCCCCCAGTTTTGTTTTATTCATTTGTAGGACATGGGTGTGGCTGGCTGGGCCAGTGTTTATTGCCCACCTTAGTTGCCCAAGAGCAGTTGAGAGTGAATCACATTGCTGTGACTCTGGAGTCACATGTAGGCCAAACCGGGTAAGGATGGCAGAGCTTCTGGACCTTTTTTTTGTTTCTCACTTATGGGATGTGGGTGTTGCTGGCTAGGCCCAGCACTGGTTGTCCATATAAAAGCAAATTACTGTGGAATCTGAAACCAAAAGAGAAAACGCTGGAAAAACTCAGCAGGTCTGGCAGCATCCGTAAGGAGAGAAAAGAGCTGATGTTTCGAGTCCAGGCGACCCTTTGTCAAAGCTCATTTGGACTTGAAATGTCAGCTCTTTTCTCTCCTTACAGATGATGCCAGACCTGCTGAGATTTTCCAGCATTTTCCCTTTTGTTTTGTTGACTGTACCTAGTTGATGCGCACGGTGGCACAGTGGTTAGCACTGCTGCCTCACAGCACTAAGGACCTGGGCTCAAATCCAGCCTCTGGTCCCTGTCTGCATGGAGATTGTACATTCTCCCCGTGTCTGCGTGGGTTTCCTCCGGGTGCTCCAGTTTCCCCCCAGAGTTGGAAAGATGCGCGGGTTAGTTTGATTGGCCGTGCTAGTGTTAGGGAATTAACAGGGTAAATATGTGGCATTATGGGAATAGGGCCTGGGTGGGTGCAGACTCAATGGGCTGAATGGCCTCCTTGTGCACAGCAGGGATTCTATGATTCTAGTAGCCCTTGAGAAGGTGGTGGTGGGCGGGCATCATGAACTGTTGTAGTGTAGGTGTGCCCACAGTCCATGTGGTGTATGTGCGCCCGCAGTCCATGTGGTGTATGTACGCCCGCAGTCCATGTGGTATAGGTGTGCCCACAGTCCATGCGGTGTATGTACGCCCACAGTCCATGTGGTATAGGTGTGCCCACAGTCCATGCGGTGTATGTACGCCCACAGTCCATGTGGTATAGGTGCGCCTGCAGTCCATGCGGTGTATGTATGCCCACAGTCCATGTGGTATAGGTGCGCCTGCAGTCCATGCGGTGTATGTACGCCCACAGTCCATGCGGTATAGGTGTGCCCACAGTCCATGCGGTGTATGTACGCCCACAGTCCATGCGGTATAGGTGTGCCCACAGTCCATGCGGTGTATGTACGCCCACAGTCCATGTGGTATAGGTGTGCCCACAGTCCATGTGGTGTATGTACGCCCACAGTCCATGTGGTATAGGTGTGCCCACAGTCCATGTGGTATAGGTGTGCCCAAAGTCCGTGTGGTGTATGTACGCCCACAGTCCATGTGGTATAGGTGTGCCCACAGTCCATGTGGTGTATGAACGCCCACAGTCCATGTGGTATAGGTGCGCCCACAGTCCATGTGGTGTATGTATGCCCACAATCCATGTGGTATAGGTGTGCCCACAGTCCATGTGGTGTATGTATGCCCACAGTCCATGTGGTATAGGTGCGCCCACAGTCCATGTGGTGTATGTATGCCCACAGTCCATGTGGTATAGGTGTGCCCACAGTCCATGTGGTGTATGTATGCCCACAGTCCATGTGGTATAGGTGCGCCCACAGTCCATGTGGTGTATGTATGCCCACAGTCCATGTGGTATAGGTGCGCCCACAGTCCATGTGGTGTATGTATGCCCACAGTCCATGTGGTATAGGTGCGCCCACAGTCCATGTGGTATAGGTGCGCCCACAGTCCATGTGGTATAGGTGCGCCTGCTGTCCATGTGGTGTAGGTGCATCCACAGTGCTGTTAGGGAAGGTCCTTCAACACCACCTTCCAAACCCCTGCGCCTAAATCCTTCCTTCTCGATCACAGCTGGGATGCCAGTGGAAGTGAAAGGAGTTTTGGTCCGAACGCCAGATTTTCCCTTCTCGCAGATTCTAGGTGGTCTCTCCCTCCTCGAAGGACAAGGGTAGTGGACGCACGGGGACACCAGCCCCTGTAAGTTCCTCTCCGAGCCACACGCCATCCTGACTTGGAACAACATCGGTGTCACTATCGGCGGGTCAAAACCCCGGAGCTCTCTCCCGAATGAGTAAGAGCATCGCGGATATGCTTGTACCGGAGAACGGCTCAGGAGGGGAAACTCAGCAAGAGTTACAATTAGGGCTAAGCACTGAAAGCTGCCAGAAACGTCCGCATCTTGTGAATGAATGAAAGAAAATTGCCGGCGTCAGAGGTGGGGAAGGGAGTCAGTGAAGTGTTTTGCCTGGTTCCGTCCCTGTCTCGGAGCCAGTTGACGGGTGAGCGGAGTGTTTGTGACACAGCTGTAACTGCTGAAGGCTCCCTTATAGTCCCACTGATGAATTTGTCCTCATTAGGAGGGTGACGGGTCAATTAACCTGAAGGAACAAATGGGCTCTGTGAGCGCGCGGTGTACCTGCCTCGCAGAAAGCAGCCGCTCGCCTGTTGCCCTTTGCGCCTGCCAGACGCTTTGCATGCACACTGGGGGTAATTAGCAGGAAGCTAAACGCCCGTCTCCCCAGCCTGTTGTGTGTGGGCAAGATCGAGTGGATTCACAGTGATTCAGGCTCCCTCACTAACCCGCTCGCAGTAATGCTGTGGCGGTGTGCGGGGGGGGGATGTGGGGGAAGGTGGGGAGGGGGAGGGGGGGGTGCGTGGTGGGTGGGTGGGGGGGTATTGAAGCAGAATTTTCACACGGTTCCTACAGTGAGGGAGCTGAGTCACACTGCACCTCTCGCCCTTTTTAACTCGCGGCTGACTCGCGTTTCGTTTTATTTATTTATTGTGAGTTCCGCAAGTAGGCTTACATTAACACTGCAACGTGGAAAATCCCCTGGATCCCACCCCCCCCCCACACTCCGGCGCCTGTTTGGGTACGCTGGGGGAGAATTTAGCACGGCCTAACCAGCACGTCTTTGGACGCTAAGGGGGCAATTTACCATGGCCGATCCATCTAACCTGCACACCTTTCCGACTGTCGGAGGAAATCGGAGCACCCGGAAGAACCCACGCAGACACGGGGTAAACGTGTAAGCTCTGCACAGACAGTCACCCAAACTGGGAATCGAACCCGGATCCCTGGCGCTGTGAGGCAGTGGTGCTAACCACTGTGCCACCATGCACTGAGCCCCAGACAGAAGTGTAGAAAGCCAACCGCTTTATAGTACGGTCAGGAGGAGGCAATGGTCTGCTAGTATTATTGCTAGACTATCAATCCAGAAACTTGGTTAATATTCTGGGGACCTGGGTTCGAATCCCGCCACGGCAGATGGTGGAATTTGAACTCAATTTAAAAAATCTGGAATTAAGAATCTACTGATGATCATGAAACCATTGTCGGAAAACCCATCTGGTTCACTAATGTCCTTTTGGGAAGGAAATCTGCCGTCCTTACCCGGTCTGGTCTACATGTGACTCCAGAGCCACAGCAATGTGGTTGACTCTCAACTGCCCTCCAAGGGCAACTAGGGGCAGGCAATAAATGCTGACCTAGCCAGGAACGCCCATGTCCCATGAATGAAGGAATGGTTCCATTGAGGACAGAGCGATGTTATGCAGCAAGTTGTTATCTGGTGTGCATTGACTAACAGGGAGATAGAAGCAGACTTAATAAGTGCTTTCGAAGGGAATCGGACATGGACTGGATAGTGACAGATTTACAAGGGGCAATAACTACCCAGAAGAAGTACCCAGTAATTACACACCCTGGATTTTGCATCAAGTGATAAAAATTCAACGAAAACATTAACTTGAATTTATATAGCGCCCTTCCCGAGGTAGGAATATCCCAAGATGCTTCAGTTTCATCAGACACAGTGGGTGGATTTTCCAACCGAGCTCGCTCCAAAACCCCTTCTGCGGTCAACGGACATTTGCATAGTTAGTCCGCCCAGCCCCCTTCCCGTGGCAGGTGGGATGGGAAAATTCCTCTCAATGTGACGGGCAAGAGAGCGATGTTTTGGTAGAAAAAGGAGGGTTCTAAGGAGGAGAGAGAGAGCGAATGAGAAAGAGAGAAAGAGAGAGAGAGAGTCAGAGAGATAGATAGAGAGAGAGAGAGAGAGGAAGAGAGAGTGAGAGGCGGTGGCAGAGTGGCATTGTCACTTGGACTATTAGTCCAGAGAGACAGGATAATGCTCTGGGTATCCATTCGAATCCCATCACGGTGACATTTCAGTTCAATAAAAATCTGGGAAAAAGTCCAGTGAGAACCACTGCACGGTGGCACAGTGGTCAACACTGTGGCCTCACAGCGCCAGGGACCCGGGTTCAATTCCCAGCTTGGGTCACTGTCTGGGTCACTGTCTTGGATTTGCACATTCCCGCTGTGTCTGCGTGGGTTTCCTCCGGGTGCTCCAGTTTCCTCCCACTGTCCAAAAGACATGCTGGTTAGGTGGATTGGCCATGTTAAATTGACCCTTAGTGTCAGGGGGACTAGCTAGGGTAGATGCATGGCGTTATAGGGATAGGGCCTGGGTGAGATTGTGGTCGGTGCAGACTCGATGGGCCGAATGGCCTCCTTCTGCACTGTAGATTCTATGATTGTAGCAAAAACCCATCTGGTTCACTAATGCCCTTTCCTTGGCCGAGCCTTCATGTGACTCCAGACCCAGACCAACGTGGAAAGGTCCATTGAACTCAGGAGGGATTTCACGGTTTCGGGACGAACGAGGCAGTGTAGTTCTGCCCCAAGGTTGGAATCCTCCAGTCGTTCACGCCAGCGGGGTTCTCCAGTCCTGCCGGCAAGGCGCCTCCGCCCATGGGTTTCACACCGGCGGGAATTCGCATTGACAGCGGCGGGACTGGAGAACGCCACCGCTGGCAAACAATGTGCCACCTCCTGCTAATGGGAGACACACAGCAGAGAGGCCGGAGAATCTCACCACAAAACTTCACAAAGTTAAAAGATGCATGACGGTAGCACAGTGGTTAGCACTGCTACATCACAGCGTCAGGGACCCGGGTTCGATTCCCGTTTGGGTCACTGTCTGTGTGGAGTTTGCACATTCTCCCTGTGGATTTCATCCGCGTGCTCCGGTTTCCTCCCACACTTCCAAAGATGTGCAGCTTAGGTGGATTGGCCGCACTAAATTTCCTCTTCGTGTCAGGCGGACTAGCTAGGGTAAATGCATAGGTTACGGGGGTAGGGATTGTGGGATTGCGGTCAGTGCAGACTCAATGGGCCAAATGGCCTCCTTCTGCCCTGTAAGGATTCTATGATTCTAGTTTAAGTTTATTTATTCGTGTCACAGTTAGATTCACATTAACACTGCAATGACATTATTGTGAAAATCCCCTAGTCGCCACACTCTGATGCCTACTTGGGTACACTGAGGAAGAGTTTAGAATGCACCTAACCAGATTTGATTTGATTTGATTTATTATTGTTGTTTCTTGCATGTTATACAGACAAAGCAAATCGTTCATAGAGAAGGAAAGGAGAGAGGGCAAAATGTAATGTTACAGTCATAGCTAGGGTGTAGAGAAAGATCAATTTAATACAAGGTAGGTCCATTGAAAAGTCTGATGGCAGCAGGGGAGAAGCTGTTCTTGGGTCGGTTGGTACGTGACGTCAGATTTTTGTATCTTTTTCCCAAAGGAAGAAGGTGGAAGGGAGAATGCCCGGGGTGCGTGGGGATCCTTAATTATGCTGGCTGCTTTGCCGAGGCAGTGGGAAGTGTAGACAGAGTCAGTGGATCGGAGACTGGTTGCATGTTGGATTGGCCTGTCTTTTGTAGTTCCTTGCAGTCTTGGGCAGAGCAGGAGCCCATACCAAGCTGTGATACAACCAGAAAGAATGCTTTCTATGGTGTGTCTGTAAAAGTTGGCGAGAGTCATAGCTGACATGCCAAATTTCCTTAGCCTTCTGAGAAAGTAGAGGCGTTGGTTGGTTTTCTTAACTATAGTGTCGGTGTGGGGGTGTCAGCACGTCTTTCAGACTGTGGGAGAAAACCCACGCAGAGAACATTCAGGGCTCCAGCACAGACTGTGACCCAAGCCGGGAATCTGGGTCCCCTGGCGCTGTGAGGCAGCGGTGTTGACCACCTTGCTGTGAAGTTATACGAATGAACTAGTGGCATGATGGGAAAATTGGTCAAGTATCTGGTACAAAATAAGGAAAACTGCACAACCTGAGACATGAATAAGACCGGAGAAGGTCAAGACCTGACAAAGCTGACTCCGCATAACCTAGTGCTGTATGAGTAAGACGAGATAAGGTCAGGGATGAAGGAGTCACCGACCTTCCTCTGTTCTATCAAAGGACAAGATAAAGGTATGACTGATGAGGCAAAGAGTTTTAGGAGGTCTGCAAGTTGTACCATGATTTATGACGCTATTACTTATCGAATTCCTCAGTAAGGTCTGGTCACACAAACTAATAATGATTATGTACTGAATACTGAGCTTTTTTTTATGTTAGGGCGGACTTGAGGAAGAATTAGCAAGTCGTAACGACAGCTCTCTGGGCTCAAGTTTTTGCCAACACTGCATGCAGCGTTTTGTGAATAAAGACGAGTTATTTTGTTGGAACGCACTTTGTTGGGTCTTTCTGCCGCAGTCAAGAAGCAGGAAAATTTCCACTTCAGCCGCGCCGCCCAAATTCTACGATTTACCGGTGAGTGTGGGTGGGGACGGAGAAGGGAAGTGCTCATTCCATTGTGGTGACCTGTCCGCTCGTTCAGATGAGGCCTTCACAAAATCTTCAATTTAAAATAAAATAATGTCACGATAGAACGCGAGCGTTCAAAGTCACCTCGTGAGTTCGGAGCTCTGCTGCCTTCACCGTAGATTATAGGCAATGCATCAATCATTTTAAAGATCAGGTTATTAAACTACGACACCATCAACCTTGTTTAAACGATTCCGCTGGAACGGAACCATTGAATCCTCATTCGCAATGGGCGAAGCCATGGTTTTTTTTCTCTGCTTGTTTGTTTTGCCTTAGCCAGCTTGCCCCCGATCATCTTTGGTGTCTAATTAATGACCCGATGAGGAAAGATGGCAAAAAAAAAATTAATCCGAGTAATTTTTTTTTAAAGCAACCTGACCTTTGCATTGAATCGTAGAGTCCCCGCGGGAGGCCATTTGGCCCATCGAGCCTGCGCCGACCACAATCCCACTCAGGCCCTACCTGCGTAACCTCACGTAATTTACCCCTAGCTCATCCCCCTGACAGGAAGGGGTGATTTGTCATGGCCAATCAACCCAAGCTGTACATTTTTGGACACTTGTGGAAGTTGGAACCAGCCGTCAGCAGGTGAAGGGACTGAGTTCTGTTTAGCAGCATGACTGGGTCCATGGGAAAATAGCCATTCCAAGTGCTGACTGTGGTTAAGGGAGATCAGGATGTTT
The DNA here is from genome assembly GCF_965287045.1 of Carcharhinus amblyrhynchos. Classification (NCBI taxonomy): domain Eukaryota; kingdom Metazoa; phylum Chordata; class Chondrichthyes; order Carcharhiniformes; family Carcharhinidae; genus Carcharhinus; species Carcharhinus amblyrhynchos. The sequence continues at coordinate 8,612,990 of NC_137356.1, forward strand.
ACTGAACATTGCCTGCTAAAGATGTCAAGGATTCTGCACAACTGTGTATATAGGTAATAAGGATGCACACAAACATAGAACATAGAACATTAGAGCGCAGTACAGGCCCTTCGGCCCTCAATGTTGCGCCAACCAGTGGAACCAATCTAATGACCCTCTTTAGGTTATTCCAATGTTATTCATAAGCCTATCCACTGACCATTTGAACGCCCTTAAAGTTGGCGAGTCCACGACTGCTGCAGGCAGGGCATTCCACGCCCTTACTACCCTCTGAGTAAAGAACCTACCTCTGACATCCGTCCTATAATTACCACCCCTTAATTTAAAGCTATGTCCCCTTGTGTTAGCCATCACCATCTGAGGTAAAAGGCTCTCACTGTCCACCCTATCCACTCCTTCGATCATCTTGTATGCAAGGGATTGAAACGATGTTATTGGTTGCAAGTGCATGCCAAACTCTAAGGTGCTTTAACTGGCATGTTCTCTCTTATCGGCTAAAAAGTGCTAAAACTGATGCTATTTTGTGGAACTTTGTTAGAAAATCATAATGAAATTCACCAAGAGGCAATTTAGCATGGCCAATCCACCTAACCTACACATCTTTGGACATTAAGGGATAATTTCAAAGAAATCATTTCTAAGAAATTGCCCCTTAGTGTCCAGGGATGTGTAGGTTAGAGGGAGTAGTGGGTATAATATGTAGGGATATGGGGGTAGGGCCAGGCTGGGATTGTGTTCGGTGCAGACTCGATGGGCTGAAGGGCCTCTTTCTGCACTGTAGGGTTCTATGGATTTAGCATGGCCAACGGTGGAATTTGAATTCAATAAAAAAATGTCTGGAATTAAAAATCTACAGATGACCATGAAACCATTGTGGATTGTTAGAAAAACCCATCTGGCTCACTAATGTCCTTAAGGGGAGGAAATCTGCAATCCTTACCTAGTCTGGCCTACTTGTGACTCCAGAACTACCCTCAGGCAACTCAAGATGAGCAATAAATGCTGGCCAGCCAGCGATGCCCATGTCTCACGAATGAATAAAAAAACCTGCACATCTTTGGACACTAAGGGGCAATTTAGCATGGCCAATCCACCTAACCTACACACCTTTGGACACTAAGGGGCAATTTAGCATGGCCAATCCATCTAACCTGCACATCTTTGGACTGTGGGAGGAAACTGGAGCACCCCGAGGAAACCCACACAGACACGGGGAGAATGTGCAAACTCCACGCATATATGTTAGATATTTTCACTTGTGCCTGCGACGGGGACTGACTTGAGCAGGAGCAGAAAATTTGGAGAGGCCGCCAAAAATCGACTGGGGACTGGAAAAGCCCGGTTGTGGGCGATATCAGAAAATTCCAAGCCGAGCATGTTCTGGGGCAATATGAGACTGAAGAGAATGGCAAGTGTAGCGGAGACCTATGTCAAACCCTCACAGCACTGTGGCACGCTGGTACAGTGGTTTAGCCCTGCTGCCTCACAGTGCCATATTTCCGGATTTGATTCTGGCCTTGGGTGACTGTGTGGAATCTGCACATTCTCCCCATGTCTGCGTGGGTTTCCTCCGGTTTTCTCTCACACCTTTGGAAAAGATGCGCAGGCTGAGTGGATTGGCCATGGTAAATTGCCCCTTAGTGTCCACAGATATACAGGTTAGGTTGATTGGCCATGCTAAATTGCCCCTTAGTGTCAGGAGGACACTTAAAGCTTATTTTATTAGTCACAAGTAGACTTATATTAACACTGCAATGAATTTACTGTGAAAATTCCCCTTGTCGCCACACTCCCGCGCCTGTTCGGGTCAATGTACCTAACCAGCACATCTTTCAGAGGAAACTGGAGCACCCGAAGGAAACCCATGTAGATACGGGGAGAACGTGCAAACTCCACACAGACAGTGACCTAGGCTGGAAAACAAACCCTGGTCTCTGGTGCTGTGAGACAGCAGTGCTAACTACAGTACCAGCATGCCGCCCACACTAGCTAGGGTAAATGCATGGAGTTATGAGGATAGGGCTTGGGTGGAATTGTGGTCAGTGCAGACCTTGATGGGCTGAATGGCCTCCTTCTGCACTGCAGGGATTCTGTTCTATTCTATTCAATAAATGGTACTGCTGGATTAGCCCTTGAATCCTTTGCTGCAAAATAGTTTTGCTACATTTCTCTGGAGGTGATGATGGCTGACCTTCCCGCCACAATCAAGAGCACAATACTTCTCCTGAGCAAGTGTCCACACCCTGACCGTCGCCCACTTAACCCAAAGGGTGCCCCGGCGGGGGGCCACCACGGTTTCGAGACGACGCGCACTGTTTTAATTCTGAGGTCTGTTCAGCAAGGCAGAGAGCAATTTAGCTTGGCTAGGGTTTAATATGTCGAGCACATCAACAGAACTGCCTGTTTGCCTTGTAAAAATAACAGACAGATTGCAATGCGCAAATTGTCATTTGGAAAGGAGCGGCAAGCAATGCCAAGGGAACTCATTTATTGAATCATCTGGAGCTGCATCTAACCAGCATTTGGGACAGGGAGGAGGGTAGTGAAGGGGAAGGGGAGACGGAGGTGGGGGTGGGGGGTCTGGTGGGGGGGGGGGTGGAGGTGGAATGGCTGGTGGTGGGTTTGGTTAGTGGCGGCGGAGAGAATGTTGTTGCAGGTTCTGGCACTTGCTAAAAACAGGAGGCACCAGTAAACATCACAGGACAAAACATTTGAAAAAATATGAAGCGTTTTCTCATTATCTGCTGAGTGCTATTAAATGGTGCGTACTTGAAACACCACTTCACATAACAGATGTCATCCCTGTTACCAATAGGGGGAAGGCACGTAGAAAAAGCGAAAGAAAGAAAAAGCTTTCAGTTGCAGCCAGCAGAACGAAACTGCAACAATCGGGGAAAGGTATCGTGCGTTTTCTGCTGCCAGCTCTTTATCGTCTGGGCAGCTATTTATCTATCCACCCTGCTCCCCACCACCCCCCCACAACCACTGCCACTCCAAACTCCCACCTCACAACCCCGCCATTGAATCCTTCCTCTTTCAGTTGATTCCCTTCCCAGTCAACTTTTGTGGGGAGTGTTTCAACGAATAGCCCACTTTCCTTCCTTTCGCCTGGCACCTCGCTGCCTGCAGCCAGCTCTGAGGCGCTAAGCAGGGTCGTAGAGTTGCCTACAGTGCAGAAGGAGGCCGCATCCGGCCCATCGGGTCTGCACCGACTCTGCGAACCATCATTTTACTCACCCCCATCAACGTGACCCCACACATTTACCCCGCTAATCCAGTTAACCCGCACCTCTTTGGACATAAGAACATAAGAAATAGGAGCAGGAGTAGGCCATCTAGCCCTTCGAGCCTGCCCCGCCATTCAATAAGATCATGGCTGATCTGAAGTGGATCAGTTCCACTTTCCCGCTTTCTCCCCATAACCCTTAATTCCCTTGTCTACCAAAAACCTATCTACTATTTAGCGAGGTAGATATAAGGGGACACTAAGGGGCAATTTAGCATGGCCAATCCACCTAATCTACACATCTTTGGACACTAAGGGGCAATTTAGCGTGGCCAACCCAACTGACATGCACATTTTTGAACACTAAGGGGCAATTTAGCTTGGCCAATCCACCTAATCTGCACATCAGTTGGGTTCACCTGACTAACTACATCAAAGAGCTGTGTTTTAGCAAATCCCCGGTGGCATTGCTCATGGTTCTGATGCATAGCTGTGCCATTCAGGGACCCAAAGCTAGAATTTACAAAATAATGGTATGAAAGGGGCAGCGAGTATCAGAATATTCCAATAATCAAGACATGAGCTTCCCACCTATCAGGGGAATTCTGCATTCATCTGATGTTTCTCTTTAATAAGTGGTCTTCTCATCTCACTGTGGTCAAGATATTAGACATGAAGGGGCAATTTAGCATAGCCAATCCACCTAACCTGCACATCTTTGGACTGTGGATGGAAACCGGAGCACCCGGAGGAAACCCACGCAGACACGGGGAGAACGTGCAAACTCCGCACAGACAGTGACCCAAGCCAGGAATCGAACCCGGGTCCCTGGCGCCGTGAGGCAGGAGTGCTAACCACTGTGCCACCGTGCTGCCCGGTGACAATGAAGGTGCATGGGTGCCTACATCCCAGCAAAGGATTTAAATAATCAAATCAAAGCATTAGTCTGTAACCGAGTGGGCGAGGTGGCCTGCAAGGAAGGGAAGTCAGTAAACAAGTCTGCTTTGAAAGAGAATTTGAGGTGAACAGCTTTCTCACGTTGTGAGTGAGTGGATAGATTATCTCACCTTGCTTGGCTCACATTGTGCTGACAACATCCAAGAGTGTTAGCAGTTCAGTGGTTGCCATGCCTTCATGAATGTCCACCCTTCAGGACGCCAGCAGGCTGGCTGCTAAGCGATGATATTGATCTCTGCCTGCCATTTTCTCTCTGTTTGTTTGCTCTCTCCTTCTCCCTCTCTCTCTCTATTTCTTTCTCAATGTCGCCTATTTCTCAACTTGGCCTCATTCTTCCGTCGGGTAAGAGATACAAAAGTCTGAGGTCACGTACCAACCGACTCAAGAACAGCTTCTTCCCTGCTGCTGTCAGACTTTTGAATGGACCTACCTCACATTAAGTTGATCTTTCTCTACACCCTAGCTATGACTGTAACACTACATTCTGCACCCTCTCCTTTCCTTCTCGATGACTGGTATGTTTTGTCTGTATAGCGCGCAAGAAACAACACTTTGCACGGTATCCTAATACATGTGACAGTAATGAATCAAATCAAAGGTTGGCATGGTGGCACAGTGGTTAGCACTGCTGCCTCATAGCGCCAGGAACCTGGCTTCGATCCCCTGCTCGAGTCATTGTCTGTGTGGAGTTTGCATGTTCTCCCTGTGTCTGCGTGGGTTTCCTCCGGGTGCTCCAGTATCTTCCCACAGTCCAAATGATGTGCAGGTTAGATGGGTTGGCCATGCTAAATTGTCATTTAGTATGCAAAGATGTGCAGGTTAGGTGGATTGGCCATGCTAAATTGCCCCTTAGTGTCCAAAGATGTGCAGGTTAGATAGGTTGGCCATGCTAAATTGTCCTTTAGTGTCCAAAGAAGTTCAGGTTCGATGGATTAGCTATGCTAAATTGAGCCTAGCATCTGGGGGATTATCAGGGTAAATATATGGGGCTACGGGGATAGGGATGAGTGGGACTGTGTTAGGTGCAGACTCGATGGGCCGATTGGCCTCCTTCTGCACTGTGGGGGTTCTATGAAATCATTGGAAAGCAGCAAGAGGAGGCAGCCATTTTAAGGCCTTCTGCTGCTTGCTGATCCATTCATCCGCGCTGATTTGTACTTCAACTCCAACTTCAGCCACCTTCGCTCCAAATATTTTAATATTCGACAAAAATCTGACAAACACGATGTTTGAAATTTCAGTTGACACCCAACCTCGACAACCTTTCGTGCGATGGAGTTTGAGATCTATTGCTACCCAAATGCTTCCTGATTTCACTCACTCCTGTTGGCCCGATTCCCGTTTTAACAGCATTATGGCACCTCGCTCTGGAAGCCTCAACCAGAAGAAATAATTTCTCTGCGTCTGCTTTTTTTTTTGATGCCAGCCCTGGAACAGTGAGCAGCAATCTCGCCTCTGAGGCAGAGGCCCCTGGGATCACACCTCGGAACACTAAGGGCAATTTATCATGGCCAATCCACCTAACCTTCACGTCTTTGGATACTAAGGGGCAATTTGGTATGGCCAATCCACCTAACCTTCACGTCTTTGGATACTAAGGGGCAATTTGGCATGGCCAATCCACCTAACCTTCACGTCTTTGGATACTAAGGGGCAATTTGGCATGGCCAATCCACCTAACCTTCACATCTTTGGATACTAAGGGGCAATTTGGCATGGCCAATCCACTTAACCTTCACATCTTTGGAGATTAGGAGACAATTTAGCATGGTCAATCCACCTTACCCTACACATGCTTGGACACTAAAGGGCAATTTAGCATGGCCAGTCCACCTAACCTGCACATCTTTGGACACTAAGGGGCAATTTAGCATGGCCAATCCACCTAACCTGCACATCTTTGGACACTAAGGGGCAATTTAGCATGGCCAATCCACCTAACCTGCACATCTTTGGACACTAAGGGGCAATTTAGCATGGCCAATCCACCTAACCTGCACATCTTTGGACACTAAAGGGCAATTTAGCATGGCCAATCCACCTAACCTGTGCATTTTTTGGACTGGGAAGGAAACCAGAGCACCCAGAGGAAACCCAAGCAGTCAAGAGAGGGAAAATTACAAACTCCACACAGACAGTTATCCGAGACTGGAGTCAAACACTGGCTGCTGGCCCCATGAGGCACCAATGCTAACCACTGGGTCACTGTGCCGTCTTTTAAATCTCATTCTATTTCTGACCAATCTGCATGGCACTGACCTCCTACACCCAGCCCGGAAGATCCCGCTGGCATGAAAGGCTAGAAGGTTCAGGCCCAAGTTTTTCAATATAATCCTCCACCCTGCCATCTATTCACCTCTCCGTCGTACGCCTGTATAGTCTCACCTTAAACATGTCCATACTAATCACTTTGACCATTCCCTGGGGTATAAAGTTCCACATTCTCATCACTGTTTGGTGAAGAAATTCCTTCGAAATTCCCCTTTAGATTTCTTAAATTGATGGCTCCTAGTTAGTCTTTCCCCACAGTCTGAGGATTTGGGATAGACCATTCAGGACAGAGATAGGGAGATGTTTCTTCACCCAAAGAATGGTGAGCCTGTGGAATTCATTGCCACAGGAAGGAGTTGATGCCAAAACATTGAATGTATTCAAGAGGTGGCTGGATATAGCACTTAGGGACCAAAGGTTATGGGGAGAAAGCAGAATTAGGCTATTGAGTTGGATGATCAGCTATGATTGTGATGAATGGCGGAGCAGGTTCGAAGGGCCAAATGGCCTCCTCCTGCTCCTGTTCTCTATGTTTCTCCATAAGAGGAAACATTCTCTCCGTATCCACCCTTATCAAAACCTCTCCGAATTTAACACCTCAATTAAGGCCCCTCCCTCTGACCCAGGCTGTCAACCCTTCCTCGATCTGTACACCCACACGTTTCTGCTATTGTCCTTGTGATCCTTCTCTGTCTCCCTCCTCCACAGAAGGGAATGTTCTTCCTGTGCCCCACCCTACTGAGAAATTTAGTCCAATTTATTTCACGTGGGTCTAAGTTAGACGATCCCAGTCTTTTCCTGTGGTGTATGTGTAGCTTGTTGATGGAACTTTGATCTCAAATGCAATATTCCTTGTGTAAAACCCCGGTGGGTGGGATTTTCCAGCTGCGCTCACTCTCAAGGCCAGGAGATCCTGCCCGAGGCCAATGAACCTTTGCACGGTCCGTGCCCCGCCTGCTACAATTCCTGTGACGGGCGGGAGGGGAAAATTTTGACCTGGATGACTATGTATCAGCCAAAAGGAATTCCATCTGCCCCACAGTTTCACCCACATCTTTAGTTTGTCAGTGTCCCTGCATTCTTCTGACTCGAAACATTGGCTCTATTCTCTCTCCACGGATGCTGTAGAGTAAGAAGTCTGACAACACCAGGCTAAAATCCAATAGCTTTGACAAAGGGCTGTCTGGACGCGAAACACCAGCTCTTCTCTCTCCTTACAGATGCTGCCAGACCTGCTGAGATTTTCCAGCATTCGGTTTCAAAATCTAACAGGTTTATTTGGAATCACGAGCTTTCGGAGCTCCGATCTTCAGATAAGCGGCCTTCAAGACACACAACAACGCAGAATTGCCGAGCAGAAACTGATAGTCAAGTCCCGCACACATGAGGACGGCCTCAACCAGGATCTTGGGTTCATGTCATCCCCCCATAGCTTGCCTGGGCTTTCAAAATCTGACTAACTATCCTGACTTCAGACAATTCACACCTCTTTAACCAGAGATTATCCCTCTCTCCACTTGCACTGTCTGTACCTGGAAAGAACATAAGAACGTAAGAAATAGGAGCAGGAGTAGGCCATCTAGCCCCTCGAGCCTGCCCCGCCATTCTGTAAGATAATGGCTGATTTGATAGTGGTTCAGTTCCACTTACCCACCCGCTCCCCATAACCCTTAATTCCCTTATTGGTTAAAAATCTATCTATCTGTGACTTAAACACATTTAACGAGAGCCGCTTCTGCTTCAAGGGGCAGAGAATTCCAAAGATTTGCTACCCTCTGGGAGAAGAAGTTCCTCCTCAACTCTGTCCTAAATTGACTCCCCCGTATATTGAGGCTGTTCCCTCTAGTTCTTGTTTCCAATCCATGGAACTTGATTACCTGTAAAGACTCGCATTCCAACCATTATCTTGCAATTGTGTCTCTCATATATATATATATATAATATATGCCCTGTTTATGAACCCAACTCTCCACTCACTTGATGAAGGAGCAGCACTCCGAAAGCTCGTGATTCCAAATAGATCCTGTTGGACTTTAACCTGGTGTTGTGAGACTTCTTACTGTACCCACCCCAATCCAACGCCAACGTCTCCACATTATGGGCATCCACTAGGGCTGTCAGACCTGCTGAGATTTTTCAGTGCAGACTTGATGGGCCGAAAGGCTTCTTCTGCACTCTATGATTCTATGATTTGCCGATCTTGCCAAGGAGAGAGCATTCCCTTTACCTCCCACTCTTGGCCTCTCAACCAATTGCGATATCAGAAGCTACCTCATAAGTTAAGGTCAACCTTCCAAGGCCACTGTCGCCAGCACAGTCCAGGAGAAGGTTTTGATATAGTGCTAACCACTGTGCCGCCTCGTGCCCCAAATCTGTGGTGAAAGATTAGAGCCAACGCTTCAAGAAAGGGTGGCCCCTCGCCAGAACAGTTTTTCATTGTTAGTCGAACCAGGTGCCATCAACACCAGATAGCCAGGAATAAAACCATTCAGCGGAAACCTCTTCAGCCAGAGAGAGGGAGAATGTGGTCCTCGCTCCCACAGGGATACCTGATGAAGGGTCATCCAAACTCGAAATGTTGGCTCTATTCTCTCGCCACCGATGCTGTCAGATCCGCTGAGATTTTCCAGCATTTTCTGTTGTCGAAACATCTTCCCCCTCTCTATCCTATGAAAACCCCCGCTTACGTAATCCCGGGATTTCTGCTGGATCACCACTGGGTGTTCTCTCTGCTATGGAAAACAGGGACAGGAGGTCAGGATGCTGGCATAATGTTTGGAAGATTAAAGTTTATTTATTAGTGTCACAAGTAGGCTTACTGCAATGAAGTTACTTTGAAAATCCCCTAGTTCCCACGCTGTGGCGCCTGCTCGGGCACACTGAGAGAGAATTTAGCACAGCCAATGCACCCTAAACAGTACATCTTTCCGACTGTGGGAGGAAACGGAGAATCCGGGTGAAACCCATGCAGACACGGGGAGAAGGTGCAGACTTTGCATAGACAGTGACCCAAGCCGGGAATCGAACCCGGGTCCCTGGTGCTGTGAGGCAGCAGCACTAATCACTGTGCCACCATGCCATCCACAATGGGGAGAATTCCAAAACCTGAGATTGCGAAAGCGCTTTGGTATGGCGCCTGCAGATGCCTCTTAAATGTTGCTAATGTGTCTGTTTCCACCACCTTCTCGCGTTCCAGGCATCCACCACTTTCTGCACGAAAAACCTTCCCCCACACATCTCCCTTAAACTTTCCACCTCTCACCTTGAATCTGTGCTCCTTTGTGATTGACACTTCCACCCTGGGGAAGAAAGGCCTCTGGCTATCCATCCTGTATACACCTCTCATCATTTTGTAGACCTCTATCAGGTCTCTCCTCAGCCTCCGTCTTTCCAGCGAAGACAATCCTAGTTTATCTGACCTCTCCCCATAGCAAACACCCTCAAGACCAGGCAACGTCCTGGTGAATCTTCTTTGCATTCTGAGATTACTGATATGTAGGCACACGGGCACCTTTAACTAACAATCCTTTTGTCTGCTTCCAAAAGAGAAAACGCTGGAAAATCTCAGCAGGTCTGGGCAGCATCTGTAAGGAGAGAAAAGAGCTGACGTTTCGAGTCCAGGTGACCCTTTGTCAAAGCTAAAAGGCATAGAAAGTGGGAGATATTTATACTGTAGGGGGAGGGAATGGAAGATGACACATAGCCACAAAACCAAGGGGAAAGGCTGCTAATGGCAGCCCGGAGAGACAATAAAGGATGTGAATGACCAAATGACAGAGAAGCTAAAATTAGAGAGTAAACTGTGACGGATGAAGAGGAGGAGGGGGATGGGTGGGAGAGAGAGGTAAAACTGAGAAGAAGGGGTGGGGAAAAGGGAAGCAAAGGGGGAGAAAAGGTAAGAAAAGAGGAGACAAAATAGGGAGAAAGGGTTGAGGGAAAAGAAAATTAAAGGAAGACAATCGAGAAACAAAAGGTAGAGAGCAGTTAAAAATTAGATGAAAACAGAGGGGTGAGGGTGGGGTAGAACAAATCATCTGAATTCGATATCGGGACTGGAAGGCTGTAAAATGCTCAGGCAGAAGGTGAGATGGTGTTCCTCCAGTTTACGGTGCGTTTCACTGGAACATTGCAGCAGGACAAGGACAGACATGTGGGCACAGGAGCAGGATTGTGTGTTGTTCACGTATAACTAATCTCCACTAACCCAGTACAATCGATTTGTAAGTAAGATCTCATAATCAAACATGTTGTTATATCAGCAAGCACATACAAATGGCAATGGGATGAATGACCACCCAATAGGCAGGATTTTAAGGCCTGGCTCAAGTGAGACAAGAAATTCCCACCGGAAGTCAACTGGCATTCCCATTTTCCGCCCCTCATCCCGCTCCGTTGCGAGTGGGGCAGTAGAGTTCCAGCGAAGCTATTTGTGGAGATGTTCGCACCCAGGGTCTGCATCGAGCAATCCCGGAGCCCACACATATCTTCAGCCAGTTACAAAGCAGAAGTTCCTTCATCTGGCCTCAGTGCTGCCCCTGCTGGACTGTTACACAGGCCAGGCGTCCTCTGCAGGGGCCGCGGTGGCACAGTGGTTAGCACTGCAGCCTCGCAGGTTCGATTCCTGGCTTAGGTCACTGCCTAACGTTCTTCCCATGTCTGCGTAGGTTTCCTCCTGGTGCTCCGTTTTCCTCCCACAGTCCAAAGATGTGCGGGCTAGATGGATTGGCCATACTAAATTGCCCCTTAGTGTCCAAAAATGTGCAGGTTAGGTGGATTGGCCATGCTAAATTTCCTCTTGTGTCTAAAGATGTGCAGGTTGGGTGGATTGGCCATGTGAAATTATCCCTTAGTGTCAGGAGGACTAGCCAGGGTAAATGCATGGGGTTGTGGGGGTAGGGCCTGGCTGGGATTGTGACTGGTGCAGTCTTGATGGGCCGAATGGCCTCCTTCTGCACTGTATGATTCTATGACAAATTAACGTCTGTTGTGAATTGCCAGGACTGAACGTTCTCTTTGCCTGGTAGATCAGGGAGAGTCCTATGGGTTCTTAAAGCCCCTCACCTTCCCCCACTCCGCACCTCACTCACCACTCATGGGGAGAAGCTCTTAAAGCCCGGTGAGCCTCCGAAGACAGGCCTTAGGCTGTTCGACAGTATTCGGCCTGTTCCCAAAGGCTGGACAGCACCCACCCCAAGTGAGGAAGGAGCAAAGGGAGACTCACAAATTCAATAAAGTTTATTTATTAGTCACAAGTAGGCTGACATTAACACTGCAATGAAGTCACTGTGAAAATCCTCAAGTGGCCACATTTCAGCACCTGTTCGGGTACAATTTAGCGTGGCCAATGCACCCTAACCAGCATGTCTTTTCGGACTGTGGGTGGAAACTGGAGGAAACCCACGCAGACACGGGGAGAACGTGCAGACTCCGCACAGACAGTGACCCAAGCTGGGGATCAAACCCGGATCCCTGGCACAGTGAGGTGGCAGTGCTAGCCACTGTGCCACCATTAACGGGGAGAATTCCAAAACCTGAGGCTGAGAAGCCTCCCTGGTACGGGCTCCTGCTCTGCCCAAGACCGCAAGGAAGTGCAAAGGGTTGTGAACATAGCCCAGTCCCATCACACAAACCCAGCCTCCCAGCCGTTGATTGACTCTGCCTACACTCCCCCCCCCCCCCCCCCCCCCACCGGCCTGAGCAGTGAAGTACGTCTGAAGCTCAGTCGCCGTCACGCTGGGAGGAAACGCGGCGGCTCGTGCAAGGCACAGCAAGATCCCACAGAGGCCGGGCCGCACCCGCTCGTGTCGAATATCACCAGTGGGGCAGACCGCCATCGTCCTTCCTCGAAATAAGGCTTCTTTTCGGAGCTCAGGGTCGGTGGGTTGGGGGGGGGGGCGGTGGTGGTGATGGGGTGGTGAGGTCGGAGGGGAGGGCCTCCGCATGGACACCTTGTCCAAAGACCACACTCCGGGCACTGCAGCACCGGGATGGGGTGGGAGGACGGGAGGGAGGGAGGGAGGATTGAAGATTCCCGTGTGGGGATAACACGTCTTTTTATGTTTGGAGTGTGCTGCCCCCCCCACCAACCCCCACCCCCCACCCCCCACCACCACCACTGCCCCAATCCCACGCAGAGAAACTCTCACCCACCTTATTTTTTAAAAATTTTAAACGCTTGGTTCCTTCAAGTTGTCTCCCGTTGGGGGCGTCTTTATCTGGGAGCCTACCGCGGGACGGGCAGAGGATCCAGTTAGCAGCAGTTGCTTTGCGATGCCACCTCTTAATGTCTGCCATCTTGGCACCGGTGGCATCGAGCGAATGCTATAGTCTGCAGCGTTTCATTTGTGCGTCAATTTTTTTTGTGTGTGTGTGTGTGTGTGTGTTTTCTTTCCACTCTTGTGCGTCGCAAGCCTTAGTGGCCTGGCTGGCACAGGTTTGCCAAGGCGCTGTAGGGTAACTAATGTATTTGATCTGATGGTGGGTGCAGGTGGCACGAGAGATGGTATGCAGGAGCTAATCAGGTTTGCCAGTGCCATCTGTCAGTGCCAGAACATCTGCTGTGAAGGTGACCCTGTCGCCCTTTGTTAAAGTTATGAGTTTGGCATTTATATCAGCGACACCAGCGCAGATAGCAGGCAGTGAGGAAGAGAGGGGGGGGGGGGGGGTGGGGGAAGCTGGAGGGGAGGAGGTTGTGTGGGGGGGGGGGATGGCGGGGAGGGGAATGGGGAAGCGGGGGGGAGGGGGGGAGTTAAGATGAGGGAGGGAGGGGGGATGCGGGCAACGTCCGTGAAGCTTTTGAACAATGGCTCAGCTGTGTTAGTGATAAATGGGACTAATTTAATCGCAATAATGCACTACTTTGCATTTGCCAAACTTTTAGGGACTGCCTTGTTACGGCAGTCGAATCCAGATTTTTTTTTTAGGAGATTCTGGATGTATTCCACACAGATGGCAAACCTTGTTTTTTTTTGTTTTTTTTTCTCCCCTTCCACCAGTTTCGACAGCGCAGCTACATATGTAATATTCGTCTGCGTGTGCGTGCGTGTGTTTTTGTGTGTCCCTTTCTACATACGTGTGTTTTTTTTAAACTGCTTTCCTCCGCTCTCACCTGTTCTGTTTTAATTTTTTTTATTATTATTTCCCCCAACGAGCAGACCCCTCTCTGCTAAAAGCTTGAATTCAACCCTTAAAATGCCCCTGCGCGCTGACGGCTGGGGGAGGGTGGGCGTAGCCTCAGAGCCGCCTCACTCACGTCAGAGGGCTGCCAAAATCGTCCCGAACTAGGCCCGAAGCCTCAATTTCCCAATGTCAATCCGTCCTGTCGGTCTGGATCCGACTGCCATTTTGACGAAGGGGCTCCAAAAAGCAAATTTTAAGTCAGTTTTTTCCACCCCCCCCCCCAAGGGTGGGGCAATGGCCTAGTGGTACTACCTATTAATCCAGAACATCGGCTCATGTTCTGGGGACCCGGGTTCAAATCCCGCCGCGACAGATGGTGAAATTTGAATTTGATAAAAAAAAATCTGGAATTAAGAATCTAATGATGACCGTGAAATCGTTGTCGGAAAAACTCATCTGATTCCAAAAATGTGCGGGTTAGGTCGATTGGCCATGCTAAAATTGCCCTTGGTGTCCTGAGATGCGCAGGTTAGAGGGATTAGTGGGTAAATGTGTAGGGATATGCGGGTAGGGCCTGGGTGGGATTGTGGTCAGTGTAGACTTGATGGGCCGAATGGCCTCGTTCTGTGCTGTAGGGTTTCTATGCTTCTATGATTCACTAGTGTCTCTTCAGGGAAGGAAATCTGCCGTCCTTACCCAGACTGGCCTACATGTGACTCCAGAGCCACAGCAATGTGGTTGACTCTCAACTGTCCTCCAAGGGCAACTAGGGATGGGCAAATAAATGCTGACCCAGCCAGTGGTGCCCATATCCCAGGAATTAATTTTTAAAATTGTAATCAGAATCTTGGCTGGTAAAATGGCAGCTAGTTGCCAGGAAGCAGAGGGCGGGAGATTGGTACTGAGGTCAGTGGGTAGGGGTGGAAAGAACGTGGATCTTGGGAGGAAGTTTGCACGTGAGGCCTGGCAAAGCCTTCTTGTGCCTCCTGTCCTCTGTGGGAAAAGAAAGAAAATGGACGACTTTAGGCCGCACTTGCCCTCACTCATTTCCTCCTCTGGGCAGTTATGGCCTACTCATGGGGCATCTGTCCAAGCTGGGCTCAGGGTAAGACTGGGCCCTCATAACATTGCTCAGTCTGTGTGTTTGAACAAGATTCCTGATAGATTGGGACTTAGGATTGTCGGTTGAAGCCTCAAGAAAGGGGGGTGGCATGGTGGAACAGTGATCAGCACTGCTGTCTCACAGGACCAGGGATCTGGGTTTGATTCCCGGCTTGGGTCACCATCTGTGCGAAGTTTGCATGTTCTTCCAATGTTGCCGTGGGTTTCCTCCAGAATCTCCGGTCTCCTCCCACAGTCCAAAGATGTGCTGATTAGATGGATTGGCCATGCTAAATTGACCCTTAAAAGGGGGTTGGGGGATTAGCAGGGTAAATACAAGGGGTAATGGGGTTAGGGCTTGAGTGGGATTGTTGTAGGTGCAGGTTCAATGGGCCGAATGGCCTTCTTTCGCACTGTAGGGATTTTATGATCTATGATTGTGCCGTGGGAGCATGGGGGGATGGGAGGTATAAACGTGTTGCGGGGGAAGGTTGTGGGGGAGGGAAAAGTATTGGCTGGGGCCTCTAGGGGAAGATGGTAGTAAGTGTGTGGGTTCCACTGCATTAGGTGGTTGGGGGGGGAGGGGGTGTCTTGTGGCGTGGGGGAGGGGGTCAGTGATTGGGGGATGGGAGGGGGTCAGTGATTGGGGGATGGGAGGGGGTCAGTGATTGGGGGGGTGGGAGGGGGTCAGTGATTGGGGGAGAGGAGTCAGTGATTGGGGGATGGGAGGGGGGTCAGTGATTGGGGGAGAGGAGTCAGTGATTGGGGGGGTGGGAGGGGGTCAGTGATTGGGGGAGAGGAGTCAGTGATTGGGGTTTGGGAGGGGGGTCAGTGATTGGGGGAGGGGGGTCGGTGATTGGGGGGTGGGATGGGGATCAGTGATTGGGGATGGGAGGGGGTCAGTGATTGGGGGAGGGAGGTCAGTGATTGGGGGAGGGAGGTCAGTGATTGGAGGGTGGGATGGGGTCAGGAGTGAGGGGGAAGGGGAGGGGGGGGGGTTAGTGATTGGGGGAGGGGAGGGGGTCAGTGATTGGGGGAGGGAAGGGGGTCAGTGATTGGGGGGGGGTGGTTAGTGATTGGGGGAGGGGAGGGGGTCAGTGATTGGGGGAGGGAAGGGGATCAGTGATTGGGAGAGGGAAGGGGGTCAGTGATTGGGGGAGGGAAGGGGGTCAGTGATTGGGGGAGGGAAGGGGATCAGTGATTGGGAGAGGGAAGGGGGTCAGTGATTGGGGGAGGGAAGGGGGTCAGTGATTGGGGGAGGGAAGGGGATCAGTGATTGGGGGAGGGAAGGGGATCAGTGATTGGGGGAGGGAAGGGGGTCAGTGATTGGGAGAGGGAAGGGGGTCAGTGATTGGGGGAGGGAAGGGGGTCAGTGATTGGGAGAGGGAAGGGGGTCAGTGATTGGGGGAGGGAAGGGGGTCAGTGATTGGGGGAGGGAAGGGGATCAGTGATTGGGGATGGGAGGGGGGTGGTCAGTGATTGGGGGAGGGAGGTCAGTGATTGGGGGAAGGAGGTCAGTGATTGGAGGGTGGGATGGGGTCAGGGGTGAGGGGGAGGGGGGTGTTAGTGATTGGGGGAGGGGAGGGGGTCAGTGATTTGGGGGCTGGGATGGGGTCAGGGGTCAGGGGGTGGGGTCACTCAGAGGGGAATGTGGAGGACAAAGTGTGCAGGAACTGGAAGGTACCGGATAAATGTTCTCCTGCGGGGAATGGGGGAGCCTTTCAGGATAATTGTCCCTCTGTGATATTTGCATAAAGCTGATTAATTAATCAAAGTAAATTAAAAATTAAACCAGCTCCTTGAGTTGAGTAGGAGGTTTTAAGTAAACACTGTCCCTGTGCAGATGGGACGACATTGCCAACTCCTGGACAAGGGAAGGTGGGGGGGGGGGGGGGCGCAGTGATAGAGACTGAGTCCCGAGTCTGAGCTCAGGGCCTAGTTGTCTGGGAGCTGGGAATCCAGAAGCTCCGGAATATTATCCAGCTGGGAAGAGGGCCTATGGGAGCTCTCGGGCAGCAGCGCTCAGCGATCATGCGCTCAATAGCTTCACGGTGGTCACTGTCGAGAGTCGGAGGGCACTCAGACCTCTCGGTCTATTGGTCGAATCGATTCCTCTCCGTCATCTGCTTCCCTGGGCCCAGAACCCCGTGTCTATCACAAATCTGTCCAATTCTCCCCTGAGCGAATGGTCAGCACTCTCGTTCCGGACTCACAAAGTCAAGGATGGCACGGTGGCACAGTGGTTGGCACTGCTGCCTCACAGCGCCAGGGGCCTGGGTTCGATTCCCAGCCTCGGGTCACTGTCTGTGTGGAGTTTGCACATTTTCCCCGTGTCTGCGTGGGTTTCCTCCGGGTGCTCCGGTTTCCTCCCACAGTCCGAAAGACTGGTTAGGTTGATTGGCCATGCTAAATTGCCCCTTAGTATCAGGGGGATTAGCGGGGTAAATATGTGGGGTTATGGGTATAGGGCTTGGGTGGGATTGTTGTCAGCGCAGGTGCGATGGGCCGAATGGCCTCCTTCTGATGCCAAACCCTTTGTTTGGCCCATTCTGTCCTCACGCGGGCATTTTGCACTGGAACTTGCATTGCTCTAGCGCCTCTCACAACCTCAAGTCACCCCAAGGCACTTTACAATCACTGAAGAATTCTTGAAGTGTGTGTAAAAGCAGGAAACGGGACAGCTGATTTATGCACAGCAAGATCCCACACACAGCCGTATGATAATGACCAGATAATCAGTGCTTAATTCTTAAGTAAGAAGTCTCACAACATGAGATTAAAGTCCGACAGGTTTATTTGGAATCACGAGCTTTCGGAGCGTTGCCCCTTCATCATTTGAGTGATATTGATTAAGGGATAAATATTGAAGTTTTTAAAGTTTATTTATTTATTCGTGTCACAAGTTGGCTTACATTAACACTGCAATGAAGTTACTGCGAAAATCCCACACTCCGGCGCCAGTTTGGGTAACACTGAGGGAGAATTTAGCACGGCCAATGCACTCTAACCAGCACGTCTTTCAGACTGTGGGAGAAAACTAGAGCACCCAGAGGAAACCCACGCAGACACGGGGAGAACATGCAGACTCCACACAGATAGTGACCCAAGCCGGGAATCGAACCCGGGTCCCTGGCGCTGTGAGGCAGAAGTGCTAACCACTCTGCCACTCTGCCACCCACAAATGGTGCATCTGTAGAAGTTGGTGAGAGTTGTAGCAGACATACGAAATTTCCTTAGCCAAAGTAGAGATGTTGGTGGGGCTTTCTTAACTATAGCATCGGCGTGGAGAGACCAGGACAGGTTGTTGGTGATCTGGACACTAGATAGGGGGGATGTGATGGACATTCGAGACAGAAATTTCCATTTTGGGGTCACAAGTGACCTGGCAGGGGGCAGTAAGGTGGAGTCAATTTTGGCTGGATTGACCAACTAACGCGTAAACTCTACACCGCTGAAGTGTGGACTCTCGAACCTGGGGGCCAATGGGAATCCTTCCAGCAGGGTCACCATTGCAGGTGAGGGAGACATGGGTTCCTCCACCCCAGTCATTGAGTAGGTTCAAGACTGAGATCCGCAGATTCCTACGCATTGATAAACATGATAGGATGTGGGAATAGTGCTGGTGTTGAAGTGGATAATCAGTTGTAATATCATTGGATCTTGGAATGGCCTCCTTCTGCTCCTATTCCTCATCTTGAGGGCCCCCAGCAGCAACCTTCAAATATTTGAAACAAAACATGGCCGCAGGAGGCAACCAACGTGGAGTAGGGACTGTGCCCAAAATACTGCAGTGGTGGGGTGGCACTGGCCTCAGTTGTTGCCCTCATTGGCCTCCAAACATTCTGCCCCCTGCTGGAGGTGCCACCCTCACCCAGGGAAAGAGCAAAGATTGAACTAATTCTGATAGGAGGTGCCCTTTGCCTCCTGGTTGCCAACGGATGGAAGTGGAGTGGGGGAGGGAGTGAGGGTAAAGACAGAGCGAGAGAGAGATATGTAATAGCTTTAAGGAGTGACTGCTCTTTCCATGGTGCAGTTAAGCACTGGGTCGAATCATAGAATCCCTACAGCGCAGAAGGAAGCCATTTGGCCCATTGAATCTGATCCCACTCTCAGATGGAAAATCTTACCCAGATTTGCCCCATTCCCTTAGCCCCCTGCACTAACCCCACTGATCCACTTAACCTGTACATCTTAGTGGCAATTTAGCATGGCTAATCCCAGCTAACCTGTACATCTTTGGTCACTGAGGGGCAATTTAGCATGGCCAATCCACCTAATCTACACATCTTTGGACACTAAGGGGCAATTTAGCATGGCCAATCCACCTAACCTACACATCTTTGGACACTAAGGGGCAGTTTAGCATGGCCAATCCACCTAACCTACACATCTTTGGACACTAAGGGGCAATTTAGCATGGCCAATCCACCTAACCTACACATGTTTGGACACTAAGGGGCAATTTAGCATGGCCAATCCACCTAACCTACACATGTTTGGACACTAAGGGGCAATTTAGCATGGCCAATCCACCTAACCTACACATCTTTGGACACTAAGGGGCAATTTAGCATGGCCAATCCACCCTAACCTACACATCTTTGGACACCTCAAATTCAAGGAGTATTCAAATGTTGTGCATTCAGGAATTTGATACCCCTGTACAATCCAGTCCAAGATGTGTGCAAACAAGGGTTGACACTGAGGCTCTTAGGGTGACCAAACCCACCTACAGAGTCCTGGCCAATGATTATTTCTTGAAAGATGGACAAAAGTCTCATTATCCCGTCACTGCGGGTGAGGGTTTGCGCTGCCCCTGTTTCCTGCATTACAAAGCAGCTACGCGTCAAAGGTAACCCCATGAGCTGGCACACAGATTTGGGGGCATCATGGGGTGCCCTTCGGCCGTCCCTTATTCCTCCCCACCCTCCCACACTCCTTCCCCCTTTGAACAGTTCTGGCTGAGAAATGGGAAGGGGGGCGGTGGAGTGAGGCAATGTTTCCACTAGAGGGTGCAACAACCAAGACAGTCACTCGGAAGGCCCCAACTCTCGTCCTTTCGCCTGGGCCTTGAATCTTGGTACCAGTTTTTACAGATGCACCGTAGAAAGCATCCTTTCCAGCTGTATCACAGCCTGGTATGGGCTCCTACCCTGTCCAAGACCGCAAGGAACAAAAAAAGGTCGTGAACGTAGCCCAATCCATCACGCAAACCAGCCTCCCATCCATTGACTCCGTCTACACTTCCCGCTGCCTCAACAACATAATTAAGGACCCCACGCACTCCGGACATTCCACCCTCTTCTGTCAGGAAAGAAATCTGAGGTCATGTACCAACCGACTCAAGAACAGTTTCTTGGGCGGCACAGAATGAATCCTAGAAACTCTACAGTACAGAAGGAGGCCATTTGGCCCATTGAGTCTGCACCGGCCACAATCCCACCCAGCTCCTACCCCATATCCTTACATATTTTACCCACTAATCCCTTTAACCTTCGCATCTCAGCGCACTAAGGGGCAATTTTTAGCACGGCCAATCAACCTAACCCGCACATCTTTGCACTTGTGGGAGGAAACCCACGCAGACACGAGGAGAATGTGCAAACTCCACACGGACAGTGACCCAAGCCGGGAATTGAACCCAGGTCCCTGGAGCTGTGAAGCAGCAATACTAACCACTGTGCTATCGTGCTGCCTGTGTTTGATACTGCTGCCTCACCGTGCCAGGGGCATGGGTTCAATTCCTGGCTCGGGTCACTGTCTGTGCAGAGTTTGCACATTCTCCCCATGTCTGCATGGGTTTCTTCCGGGTGGTCCGGTTTCCTCCCACAGTCCAAAAGACAAGCTGGTTAGGCCATGCTAAGTTCAGTGTACCTGAACAGGTGCCGGAGTGTGGCAGCGAGGGGGACTTTCACAGTAATTTCATCTCCGTGTTAAGGGATCAAGGGATACGGCGGGGGAAGGAGTTGGGGGGAAATTAGGATATTGAATTCGATGATGAGCCGCGATCAAGATGGATGGCGGAGCAGGCTCGAAGGGCCGAATGGCCTACTCCTGCCAGTTTCTATGTTTCTATGAAACCCTTAACCCCTTCTGTGCCTTTCTCCACCCAGTTTTATCAAATGGAAACCTTACTGCAAGCTCAAACTGCCCCACAGGGCTGTGAATGGGTCTGTACGTGTTTGCTGCTCCTCATTTTAGGAATTAATTTGTGATTTTCTTTTATGAACCGAAGCCTTCCATCGGGATTGTAGCCTGGTCTAAACTACCCCGCCCCCCGTCTCAGTAACCTCCTCCAAACCGAGGGCTGCCTGAGATCCGGAGATCTGCTGATGTCAGCCTCGCCTCATTTCCACGCCCCACCAATGGTGGCTCCATGAACCCCAAACCCAGGAGCTCCCCCCTCCAGTCCGTGTCGCCCCCTTAACCTACCCCGCCTCCATTTCTGGTATCACCTTTCCTCGCATTCCTTGGGTGAGATTTAACGGACTTGTTCGCCGTGGGTGCAAATCCCATTGTGGGCCAACAATCTCGGGAGACGGACGTCGCAGGATTCGCGTGGGTGAGATCTTGGTTTGAGATCTCCCCCGTCCCCTCCCCCCACTTGGCTGGCGACGTAATCGGGTTTGCGCCCAGAAGGGACACAAATTTAAACGTGACTGTACGGTTTTACACTGTAACGCCCAGCCCCGTGGAACGCTCACCCTCTGGCGGTGTGGCATCAGAGGACCCGGGGTGGGTAGTTTGAAGATCAAAGTTGGGCATTACTCCCCGGCAGTGCCGCGGGCACTGATTTGGGCACTATCGCACCAGGCAAGGGCGGACTATCCCATCATACTCCAGACTTCCGGGTTCGATTCCCAGGCTTGGGTCACTGTCTGTGTGGAGTTTGCATGTTCTCCCCGTGTCTGCGTGGGTTTCCTCCAGATGCTCCGGTTTCCTCCCACAGTCCGAATGACGTGCTGGTTAGGGTGCATTGGCCTGAACAAGTGCCGGACTGTGTGGCAATCAGGGGAATTTCACAGTAACTTTATTGCAGTGTGAATGTAAACCTTACTTGTGACGCTAATAAATAAACTTTGCTCTGGTAGCCAGAGCATTTACGTGATTGTGTCTGGTTCAATTTCTGGTCCCCAGGATGTCGGGTGGCGCAGTGGTTAGCACTACTGCCTCACAACACCAGGGACCTGGGTTCGATTCTCGGCTTGAATTCGGTTTCCTCCGACAGTCAAAGAACAAAGAACAGTACAGCACAGGAAACAGGCCCTTCGGCCCTCCAAGCCTGTGCTGCTCATTGGTCCAACTAGACCATTCGTTTGTATCCCTCCATTCCCAGTCTGCTCATGTGACTACCCAGGTAAGTCTTAAACGATGCCAGCGTGTCTGCCTCCACCACCCTACTTGACAGTGCATTCTAGGCCCCCACCACCCTCTGTGTAAAAAACCTCTGATATCTGAGTTAAACCTCGCCCCTCTCACCTTGAACCTCTGACCCCTCGTGACCGTCAACTCCAACTTGGGAAAAAGCTTCCCACTGCTCACCCTATCTATGCCCTTTATAATTTTGTGCACCTCTATAAGGTCTCCCCTCACTTTCTGTCTTTCCAGGGAGAACAACCCTCGTCTATCCAATCTCTCCTCATAGTCCAAAGATGTGCAGGTTTGGTGGATTGGCCATGCTAAATTCTCCCTTCGTGTTGGGGGGGCTAGCTAGGTAAACGCATGAGGATAGGGCCTTGGTGGGATTGTGGTCGGTGCAGACTCGATGGGCCGAATGGTCTCCTTCTGCACTATAGGATTCTACAATAAAGTTTTAAAGTTTATTTATTAGTGTAACAGATAGGCTTACATCAACACTGCGATGAAGTTACTGTGAAAATCCCCTAGTTGCCACACTCTGGCACCTGTTTGGGTACACTAAGGGAAATTTAGCATGGCCAATACACCCTAACCAGCACGTCTTTCAGACTGTGGGAGAAAACTGGGGCACCTGGAGGAAACCCACACAGACATGGGGAGAATGTGCAGACTCCACACAGACAGTGACCCGAGCCAGGAATTGAACCTGGGACCCTGATTTTGATTTAATTTGATTCATTATTGTCACATATATTAGCTTAGAGTGAAAAGTATTGTTTCTTGCGCACTATGCAGATAAAGCATACCATTCATAGAGAAGGAAAGGACAGAGTGCAAAATGTAGTGTTACAGTCATAACTAGGGTGTAGAGAAAGACTTTTTTTTGATTTGATTTTGATTTGATTTATTATTGTCACATGTGTTAATATACAGTAAAAAGTATTGTTTCTTGCGTGCTAAGTGGACAAAACATATCATTCATAGAGAAGGAGAGAGTGCAGAATGTAGTGTTACAGTCATAGCTAGGGTGGAGAGAAAGATCAACTTAATGCGAGGTAGGTCCATTCAAAAGTCTGACAGCAGCAGGGAAGAAGCTGTTCTTGAGTTGGTTGGTCCGTGACCTCAGAGTTT